>NW_028141318.1:0-85066 GCF_030444845.1 Prenolepis imparis
GCGACATCCCGCCCGCCTCGTCGAGATGCGAACGACGACCAACCTCGCGATTCCTTTCTCATAAATGCATTCTTCGCGGCGATATGTCTCGAATTGATCGTATCGATGTTGCGATCGAAATCAAGGGGCGTGCAGTCGCGCGTTTGACAGGTGAGGTTATGTGCCCCATGTGCACCGTTGCGACGTGATACGAGAAACGGGCGAGTGTTCGAGCTGACAAGTTCGGGACCGGACAACGCGACAATTATGCAAGTGAGTGAACGTACGACTTACAATGTTACTGAGCGGAAACGAATACGTGTGTAATTGAGTGTGCATCTTTTTTCAGGCGCGATTGTACGCGTGGCGCGGAGGAGATCGAAGCGCGATGAATTACGCGGACGATTCCGGATCCGCGGCGTCTGTCGTCGGCAGTGGCACAATCTTGACCACTGGGCGGGTCAGCTCGCCGACGGCGGTCCGGACATCCACCACGCGCACGTGGCCGTCCTGTCCCGGGTGCAGGCGAGTGACTCGCGCGAGCGGCCAGCGGCACGGCGGGGTGTTCTCGCCCTTGATGAGGCAGAGCTGGCCTTCCCTCAGGTTCCCTCGCGTGGCCCACCACTTGGGCCTTGGCGTAAGTCCCTGGAGATATTCGCTGGTCCAACGTTGCCACAGGTGGTCGCGCATCTGCTGAAGGAGGCGCCAACGACTCAACCGACCTGGCCGCGCGTCCAGGAGCGAGGGCTCTGGGACTGCGTTGAGCGGACCGCCAACCAGGAAGTGTCCAGGCGTCAGGGAGTCGAGATCCTCCGGGTCATCGGACAAGGCCTGAAGTGGTCTTGAATTGAGACATGCTTCGACCTCGGCGAGGAGTGTTGTGAGCTCCTCGAACGTGAGCTTTGTCTCTCCGATGGTCCGTCGCAAATGGTGTTTCACCGCTTTGACCGCCGCCTCCCAGAGTCCTCCGAAGTGGGGGGCAGCCGGCGGATTGAAACTCCACTTGATGCCGTCGTCTGCCAGGTGTCCGGCGATCGACCTCATCTCTCGGCCAGCGGCCTTGAAGAGCTCCCTGAGTTGGTTGTCGGCGCCGACGAAATTCGTCCCACGGTCACTGTAAATGGTCTCGCACAGCCCTCGGCGCGACACGAAGCGACGGAAGGCAGCTAGGAAGGCGTCGGCCGAGTAATCGCTTGCGACCTCCAGGTGGACAGCGCGGGAGCTGAAACATATGAAGACGACCAGAAACCCCTTATATGACTTCTGGCCGCGACCCTTCGAAGTCCGAAGCCAAACGGGGCCCGCGAGGTCCACCCCGGTATGCATGAAAGGCCTGCTTGGAGTGACACGTGCCCGTGGTAGAGCACCCATCATCGGCTGTGGAGTTGCCGCCCGTCATCGCACGCAAGTAAAGCAGCGATGGATATGTCGGCGAACCAACTGACGTCCCCGCGGGATCCAGAACTGCTGCCGGATGCTAGCCAAGGTGGCCTGGACTCCCCCGTGCAGCGTGCGTCGGTGACAGGCGTCTATCACCAGGTGAGTTAACCGGGACTCCGGTGGTAGTATTGTAGGGTGGCGTTGATCGTTGTCTAAAACGGAATGTTTCAGCCTTCCTTGTACCCGCAGGATCCCTTCGTGGTCGAGCGTCGGAGCCAGCTTACGGAGTGGACTTCGTCGAGGCATGGCTCTCCCGGCGCGGGCATCCTCCAGTTCCGGATGAAAGTGCACTAACTGCACCACCCGGATCCAGCGGCGCATTGCCGCTTCCAGCTCTCGTGGCTCCAAGAGTGCCGGACGCGCCGTGCCCATTTTGATGTCTGCAGATTGGTGGTATCGGCTCCGCCAGCGCCACATCCAGGCGGAGACGCGGAGTAGATGACGGAGACTCGAGAAACGGCAGAGTTCTTCGGGTTCCCGAACGTCGGCAACCACGAGACATCGCAGCGGTCGCTGCTCCGGGATGTCATCGGCGGCTTCCAGACTGGCGTCCTTTGGCCAGGCTTCCGGGCTTTCGCAGAGATAGTTCGGCCCCCTCCACCAGAGAGGGTGTGAGAGAAGCTCCCTCGGTGATACTCCTCGGGATGCGCAGTCGGCTGGATTTTCTCGGCCAGGTACGTGTCGCCATTTTGCTTCTGGATTTGCTCGCTGTATTTCGCTCACACGATTTGCTACGTATGTGGTCCATTTTGTAGGGTGTCCACGTACCCAGCCGAGCGTAACTGTGGAGTCCGTCCAGAGGTTCACCGCCGACACTTTCAGGCCCAGCGTAACCCGTATGTGCTCGGCTAGTTTGGCTAGCAAGGTCGCAGCGCACAACTCCAGGCGAGGGAGCGATATTCTTTTCAACGGGGCGACCTTTGACCTGGCAGCAACCAGGGAGATGCTAGGTGTATCGTCGGCAGTGGATCGCAGGTATACCACGGCGGCGTAGGCGCGCTCGGAGGCATCCGAGAAGCCGTGGAGCTCCCAGGCACTCGCGGAGACGTCGCTGCCAAACCAACGCGGTAGTCGAACTCCTTCTAGCAGCGGCAGCTCTTCCTCCAGCATGGTCCACGACGAAGCTTCTTCTTTGGCCAACGGTGCGTCCCAATCGAGCTGCTGCAACCATGCAGTTTGGACGAGCAGCTTCGCTCGCACGATGAGTGGCGCCATCCAGCCTAGCGGATCGAACAGTCTAGCGGTTTGAGATAACACCGATCTCTTTGTAGGCGTGGTGTGGGGTGTTCTCCGCACTATTAACGCGAAGTCGTCACTGTCCGGATTCCATCGGAGGCCCAGCACGGAGTGGTCGTCCGTCGGCAGGCTGGCGTCGGCTGAAGACGTCAAGCGGTGTTCGAGCGGGACTTCCTCCAGGAGGGCCCGATGATTTGCGGCCCACTTTCGCAGAGGGAAACCGCCCGCCCTGCAGAGAGCTGACACCTGCATCAGACGCTGACGTCCCTCCTCCAAATCACCCGCTCCGGTGAGTATGTCGTCGACATAAATGTCTCCTCTCAACACGTCGGCGCCCAACGGGAAGCGGCTCTCCTCGTCCGCGGCTAGCTGGCGCAGCACGCGGATGGCGAGGTACGGTGCGCTTGCCAAGCCGTAGGTGACGGTGTTGAGCTGATAATCTAACGGCTTGTCTTTCTCTCCCCACAGAACCCGCTGCAGGTCTCGGTCGTCCTGGTGCACCAGGATCTGCCTGTACATTTTTTCCACGTCTGCCACGAAGACGTAGCGGTGACGTCGCCAACGGATCAGAACGTCCGCGAGCGCCGGCAGCAAATTCGGTCCGGTGTGAAGAAAGGCGTTGATTGAAGCGCCGGCCGCGTTGCGTGAAGAGCCGTTGAAGACCACGCGGATCTTGGCTTCGGGCCCGGAGCCCCGCAGCACTCCGTGATGCGGCAGGTAGCAAAGCGGAGTCTTCGACGCAGGCGACGGTCCGACGGCTTGCGACATGTGACCGAGTGACAGGTATTCGGCCATGAAGAGGTGGTACCGCTCACTGAAGTCGCTGTCGCGCACGAATTTTCGCGACATGACGTCCAGCATACGGTAAGCGGCGCGACGTGTAACGAAAGGTCAGGCAGATCCGAGCGCACGGGCAATCGCACTTGATAGCGACCGTCGCTAAGTCTCTCGTGCGTGTGCGCGAAGTGCTCCTCGCACGCGAGTTCGTCGGCGGTCAACGGCAGCGCGACCCGAGGAAGCTCTTCTGCTTCCCAGAAGCGTCGCACCAGCCTGGTGAGCTCTTCCACAGCGGAGCACTGCAAAGACGACACTTGAGTTGCAACGTGACCGACGCCTGCGGCTCCCAGCAGCACCCAACCTAGCTGAGTCCGCTGCGCGATTGGTTCAGAGGGTTCTCCCCGTCGGAGGTCGGGCATCACGATGCTGGCGTAGGCGTCCGCTCCCAACAGCAGTTCCACGGGATCCTGGCGGTGGAACTCGGGATCAGCGAGCTCGAGCCCGTGAACATGAGACCACGACCGAGTCACGCCGTCTGACGCGCCGTTGTAGATCGTCAGCCGCGGCAACACCAAGGATGACACGGTGAGCGAGAAGTGTCCAGTTAACGAAGACACGGTGACCGCGACTCGACCTCGTGAAGAGCCCGTCTGAACACCTCCGACCCCGAAGATGGCCACTGACGACGGGGTTCGCGAGAGGCGTAGTCTCTGCGCGAGAGACTCGGCCATTAGTGAGGTTTCGGATCCCGGGTCCACGAGCACGCGGACGATGTGACGGACTCCGACGCGATCCGTTACCCGCACACGAGCTGTCGCGAGTAAAACCGGTCCGCACTCCGCAGGTGGCTGCTTGGCGACGTGCACTGTAGCCGACGCGGATGGCCCGGCGGTGGGCACAGCGGTGAAGGCATCGTGCAAAGATGTGTGGTGACGAGCTGAGCACTTGACACATACCTTGGCGGAGTTGCACTCTCCAAGTAAGTGGCGGCCCAAGCAGTTCCAACATCGTTGGTGAGTAGTGACGGCCTCGCGTTTCTCCTGTGCCGTCTTCCTCTTGTATAGGTCACAATAAGCCAAAAAGTGTTCCCTTTTGCACAGGGGGCAGCTGCGGTTCGAGTCCGGCCCTTTACCTCCTACTAGACTGGAGCGAGCAGGTTTCCCGGATTTCTCCATTGACTTGCCGGACGACTCGGCGCTGATCGTCTGCAGCACCTCCTGCGTCATCAGTTGCTCCTGCAGGAACGTGCGAAGCTCCTCATAGGTCGGTGGCTCAGATGATTTTCCAAGAGAGCTCTCCCACTCGCGCCGAGTCTTCGGATCGAGAAGCTCGACCACTAGGTGGACGAAAAGATCCGAGGAGGCTCCGATCGGACGCCCGATGCCCTCCAGAGCGCCGACGGTGGAGAGCACACCGTGAAAAATGCGACGAAGACCTGACGCGGAAGCAGTCTTCATTCGCGGCAGTGATGTGAAGGCCGACAGGTAGGATCTCACCAAGAGTCTCTTGTTCTCATAATGATCGTTTAGCGTGGCCCAGGCGCGCTCAAAGTTGTCTTCTGTTGTCGGCAGGTTCCGGATCAACTGCTCGGCGTCGCCCTTCACGCTTGTCTTCAAATAGTGTATCTTCTCTACTTTGGACAAGGACGGCTCCTCGACGACGATCGACCGGAACAGGTCGCGAAAGGCTGGCCACTCCTCGAACCGGCCGGAGAATTGAGGCAGCTGGATCCGAGGCAGAGTCTTGCGCGACAATGTAGACTCGATTCGCGCGGGCTCCGACGTCGTTGCGGCGGAGAGCGACCTTTCGAGGTCCAACAGCGCGGCGCGTTGCCGTATGTACGCGTCTTCGACGAAACCCGCCAAGTCTGAGGTGATGTAATCGTCGCCTTTTAGCTCATCGCTGTATTCGGAGTACAAGTGTTCATGCTGCTCCTCAAATTTCGTCCATTTTGTTTCTAGGACCTTCCTCGCAGATTCCGCCAAGGAGGCGGTCAGCTTGGCGGAACCCATCTTCTTCAAGTTCTCATAGATGCGGGCGATGCGCCTGTGGAGCTCGCGCTGAGAGTTGATTAAACCCTCCATTCTGTTTCAGAATGCACGAACACTTCACCACTGCGTCACTGGTTCACCGAAGTCGCGACAACTGCGGGTGCCGGGTACCACTAGGACGCGAGAATCCGGCTCGAAGGACCAGAAAATGTGCAGTTTAAGTGTGCGAATTGCGGTGTAGTGCGCGGACGCGAGTGCGAGAGAGACAGTACGAGAGAGACAGAACGAGAGAGACAGAATCGAACGACACAAAAGAATGTTTGACACGGCACTATATTTACAGTTAATGTACAGAGATTTATACAAGGCGATTGCGAGAAGTGCAATCGCTGCGCGAAGCTTGTTTATCAGCCGGAAGTGCGATATAACAAAGGAAACTTGTTTGCGAACTGCGATCTATCGGTACGAACGACGTCAAGACGAGTGAGAGCGATCGGCGCTAAACGGGCAGCTTTATCCTTTTCGACCTTCGAGAAAGTACCAAAAATGAGATCATCAATTTTTGGTCTCGTGACGGAGCGATAAAGGACTCTCTCGCAAGCCGGAGGACAAAGCTGTTTGTTTTCCGCGCGTTTGTTTTCTCGCGATGATTCGAGCGGCCGGTGTTTCGAACGAGCGATGTTTGACGACGCGCTAGAGCGAGAGCGCGCGATGTTTGACGACGCGCTAGAGCGAGCGCGCGCGGGCTTGCGCCGACGCACCGGCCGGCAGCTCGGATTTATTAGCCGTCGCGTTATAGATGATCGCCAGAATTGCATATTTCTTTAAATAGCACATTATGCTCGCCTACCCACACACACACACACACACACACACACACACACACACATATTTGCGACATATATATATATAAAAAATTTTTTATATAGTCTCAAATACATAAAATATTGTCTTTTTATCTCTAGATTAAAATAAGTTATATTTTGTAACTTCAGTAGTAAGAAGAGAGAAGGAATTTACCTATATACATATATATATCTATAACCAACACGTATACACCAATATTTTAGTTTAATATTCTTCGTAATCGTGAACGTGGAATCATTTTCCATTCTATAGAAAAACTACCTGATCGTCAGTTCCAGTATAACAATGCCAATATATCATCAACTCCAATGGACTCCTAAAATAACAGAAGAAATACGGCAAGGACCCATCGACGGAGACCACAAGATCACCCTGAAACTTATTTAAAATTGATGAAAATCCGATGTGTCATACAAGCACGGGGGAACATCTATCAAAATACTGAAGACCACTCTAAAATCTGCCAAGAATGTTATAATAAAATACCAACCAAGGAGGAGTATATGACACTACCACCCCACAATCTAGTCCATAAGGACTCAGCAGACAACCAATCAAACTGCACTAAGTGCGAAATAATAATCGTACTAATAAAACCTGCAGAAGAATGTATCGAATGTATAGAAGAATTTCTATACGTCAACTACGAACACCTGGTAGACGGATGGGGCTAAGCTGTGTTTCCCAGAGGGAGAGAAGAACAATAAAAGGAAAAAGATTCCACGCGCACCTTACCAGTAATAAAATAAAATTAAAAAAAAAATATAATAAAAAAAAAAAATGTAAGAAAAGAACGAAAGAATAAGGAAGGGGTTTTGGTGGTCGCCTTTTTCTTTCCTCCTTTTCAAAAAAAGGAGATACATGTTAACTAAAGGAAGCACAATTAACCAACAGGTTAAATGTGGTTCTTTCTACCGATATTCGTAAATCGCGGCAAGAAAAGAATCGAAAATTTTTTATTTCTTTTTTGCAAATGTTGTGTTACACCCCCAACATTTATCTAAGACGGGGGGTGTTACGTCCTGTGGACTGCACGATTCTTTTCTCCTCCCCGATTTACGCAGATTCGCGTTCCGCGAACATATTAATTATAAGACCGAAATTAGTTATAAGAATTAAACGGAGAAAGACAGTGATTGTGAAACAACTCGATCGGTGAGATTACGAAACCTACACTTTGATCAATAAGTCATAGGTAATGTTGAAATATCACGATCGACACACGCTATCAGTAGACCAAAGATCGGAATTAGGAAAGAACTCTTCATACAAGGAAGCAATACGTTGCGCAAAGGGGATTAAACACCGAACGTATGACTATGAGTCACAAGAAAAGAGGACGCCCTTTGCCCTATAGGAAGGGCAGACGAATAGTATAAAAGCAGCGAATCTTCCAAGAACGCTATTAATTCCGCCTACATCGTGGCAGTTACACACTTCTGGATCCTCGCATTAAACATACATTGTGACCATCGAGGCTCAACAACCAGCTATCAGTCAACCTACACCTTCGCCCACACCACTCGAAGGAATCATCGATCCTGAGGATCAACCTATAGCTGCCAATCCGCTCACCAAATAATATACAGCCAACAGTGAGTACTTTCATTCTTCTACGATCACGGAAGTGAATAAATCCCCGGAATCGCGACTAAACTTAATAAGTGGAAATCGCTGCCCGTCGAGCATTGAAACGCGCTCTCCGATTGAAACGGGACGATCAAAAGCCAACGCGAATTCTCAACCGCCTCATAGCACATCAACGTTACACACACACTCATATATAATTGTTTATACATGTCCACAAATTCAAATGTCTAATTCTCCGAATATTATTAAGATTTTATTTTTTTTTGAATAAATGATAATTATTTACATTACGCGAATTTAAAGTCTTATTTAAACCCCTGCGTTCCTTTATATATCCCCCGAGATCGCACAAGGTCCTATCCCGCGTAAAAGGGATTTAATTCCCTTACCGAAAAGGACCGACGAACGGACCCCTGAAATAAGCCAGGTAAAAGCGACTATCCAGTCGTTGACCTGCAAAAGGGCCAGACAGTCCGTTCGACCTGAAATCACTCCGATTTCGGGAAAACGCTGTTACGACCTTCGAGCGGCCTTTCCTTCGTGCAGGCCAGGACGTAACAATACGTAAAATGAATCCGCGCAGTATGGGATCCGCGGTTTAAAAATTTTAATTTTTATTGTATAAAGCGAGCCAAAAATTATTCTTTCATATATTTTAACATTACATTGACTGCACATTATGATGATACCATCAGCATACAAGCGTACAAACTTTTTCATCTAATATATGTAAAATGAATCCGGGTCGTATGGGATCCGCGGCTTAAAATTTTAATTTTCTATATGTTAAGACGCGCCAAAAATTATTCTTTCATATATTTTAACAGTACATTGTCTTCACATTATGTTGGTACCATCAGAATACCAGCCTACAAACTTTTTGATTCAATATACGTAAAATGAATCCGCGCAGTATGGGATCCGCGGTTTAAAAATTTTAATTTTTATTGTATAAAGCGAGCCAAAAATTATTCTTTCATATATTTTAACATTACATTGACTGCACATTATGATGATACCATCAGCATACAAGCGTACAAACTTTTTCATCTAATATATGTAAAATGAATCCGGGTCGCATGGGATCCGCGGCTTAAAATTTTAATTTTCAATATGTTAAGACGCGCCAAAAATTATTCTTTCATATATTTTAAGAGTACATTGTCTACACATTATGATGGTACCATCAGAATACTAGCCTACAAATTAGATATTAAGTATAAGTACAATCTGTTTAATTGCTAGCGAGCATGATACATTATGTTATTTTATTACGCGATGTTAAACTTGAATAAGCTATATTCATAATTGCAAGAAATATTGATGGACGATCATTGGAATATTACTTAATACATGCAATCGCGATTAATCTTTTATTAGTCTTTCGAATTTTATTAAAATTAATATGTATGTATGTCAAGTTTCTGTACACACACGTTGTTCATTTCACCCGCGACGTTCTCGTGTAGAACGGTCAACGGGATTCACTTAACAAGACCGGTTGCTCGATTACTGAGATCGGAGTATAGCGAAAGAGTGAGAGAGAGAGAACGAGAAGGAAATCGGAGATGCATTGAAAATAGAGTCAGAGGTCACTAAACTTTCCACATTTATTACGTGATAATCACTTCGGGATAACAATGATTAATGTTCGACTATGGTTGATAGAATAACTAATGTTCGCACGCAAGCGCGTAAACGATGGATATAACCGAGCTAGCGCGGGGTTATTCGGCACGTTCTCGGCGATTCGATATATTTCGCACTCGAAACTGAGTATCAGTCGGCTGTCGCAAGTGTTATCGTTCCGAGGTGAAAAACAGACTAAAGTCGCAAAAGTCGGGGTTCTCGGTCGTCGCTTCCCCGGCTCCCCATCCCCCTGCTCTCCAAGCTACTCGGTCCACCTAGACGCGGGGGAAGGGCCCGAGAGCGCTAGAACCAAACAGGCGCGAGGAATAATAATCGAAGCAGCGCGTTAGATTTCGGCAATCTCTCAACATATACCGCCCGCCTCGTCCGTTGGGACGAAGATTCGTTTACAAAATGAGATGCCGCCCGCCATGAGGTGACGGCTGTAACAACTATAGTATAGCAATTAGAGAGATGCAACGACTTGTGGGACAACAATGCAAAGGCGCGGTTTGATCGCAATGGAATCGATATCAGTTGTCGTGTTCGAGTTCCGGGTCGGCTTGCGGTTCAACTTGCAGCGGTACGATCTTAGCGATCGGTCGTTTGAAGGTAGCGGTGGCGGTTCGTACACTGACTACACGGACAAGACCATCGGCGCCAGGGTGGAGCTCGATGATGCGAGCCAATGCCCATTTTGTCGGGGGCTGCAGTTCATTTTTCAATAGCACGAGACCGCCCACCGTCACGTTAGGTGCTCGTTTCGTCCATTTCCGGAGCTGCTGCAAGTGGTGAACGTATTCTGATGACCACCTCCGCCAGAAATGGTCTCTCAAAGCCGAGGTTAAGGCCCAGCGCGACGTCAAGCGATTGACGTCGACGTCCGCTCTTGACGGCTCCGGTAAGTTTACGGTCGCTTCCCCCATTATTAAATGACCGGGGGTGAGAGCGCTCAGGTCTGTCGGGTTACTGCTGAGCGGATATAAGGGCCTTGAGTTGAGGCAGGCCTCTATTTGCGCCAGGAGCGTCGCCATCTCCTCGAAGGTGAGGCGGGTGTCTCCGATGATACGCCTCAAATGGAATTTGACTGCTTTGACTCCGGCTTCCCAAAGGCCTCCGAAGTGAGGAGCCCCGGGCGGGATGAAAGACCATTGGGTGCCGCTGTTGGCGAGAGAAGCTGCACACTCCCTATAGAATTCAGAGGCGGATCGGAACATAGACCTCAATTCCTGGGCAGCGCCCCGGAAATTAGTTCCGTTGTCACTCATTAGCAGCTCACAATGGCCTCTCCTTGCCGTAAAACGTCGGAAGGCGGCTATAAAAGAGGTGCTCGAAAGATCAGAGACCGGTTCTAAGTGAACGGCCTTGGAGGAAAGGCATATAAAAAGACTAATATAGCCCTTGGTGGCCTGGTGACCTCGACCCTTCCAGGAACGGAGAGGCACCGGCCCAGCGTAGTCCACCCCAGAAGACTGGAAAGGGCGTGAAGGTCGCGTACGCTCCGCCGGCAGCTGACCCATTTGCTGTTCGGCGGTGGCTGCTCGGAAGCGCGCGCATCGCACGCAGGCGTGAATCACCGATCTCACTAACTAAAGAGTTGGCTTGTAGGATCCAATACCGCCGTAGAAGCAGACTCCGGGTGAGCTGGGGGCCCCCATGAAGTGAGGCGTGCTTCCCTTACAAGGAGCAGCGATAAGCGGCTGCCCTTGTGTAGGATTAACGGGTGCTTCTCCGCGAACGGGAGCAAAGCGTTTTGGAGACGGCCTCCCACTCGCAGTAGTCCATGTTCGTCCAATAGAGGCCTCAACGCTAGGAGCGGAGACCGGGTAGGCAGCGGCCTCGCACTCTCTAGACGAGATATCTCCTCCGCGAAGTCCTGTCGTTGAGCTATCCACACCCAGCGGATGCGAGCTGTCTCCAGCTCATCTCGAGACAGGAACCCTGTCCTCCTCGGGTTACGACGACGTACGTGATCAAAGAATCTAAAACAGAATGCTGTTACTCTCAGCAATTTCAGCGTACTTGAGTACCTGGTTAGAAAGTCGTTGTCCTCTTCGGCTGGACGCGCAAGGTCAACCACCACCGCGCGTGATTCCTGCTCCTCCAGTCCGTCCGTGGGAGGGCTCGGCTCCGTTGAGTGGATTCCTGGCCAAGCGAGCCAAGGCGGACCAGCCCACCAAAGTTCCAAAGCGGCTAACTCTAGCGGCTTTATTCCTCGCGTAGCAGCGTCAGCAGGGTTGTCCGTGGTCGGCACGTATCTCCAGTTTTGAGGCGGCACGAGAGATTGTATCTCCGCCATCCTGTTTGCAACAAATGTTTTCCAACGCGCCGGGTGGCCCCGAATCCAGGCAAGCGCTACGGCAGCGTCAGTCCAAGCATAGACCGGCATGTTCTCCATGTCGAGGCCCTTGAGTGTGCAGCGGATTAACCTCGCTAGTAATAAGGCGCCGCATAATTCCAACCTCGGTATGGAGATCTGTTTGACGGGCGCTACCTTGGTTTTAGCGACCAAAAGATGGGTGAAGATGACCCCCGAAGGGCTTGTAGACCGCAAGTATATAGTGACCGCATATGCACGGCTCGAGGCATCGGAGAATCCGTGCAGTTCGACGTTCTCTGCTCCGTGGAAATGAACGAATCGGGGTATCGAAAGCCAGTTTCGTCCAGTTCCGGCATGGTGTCTGCAAACTTCGTCCAGCGCGATTGTAGTTGATCTGGCAGAGGTTCATCCCATTTGAGTCCAGCCATCCATAAATCTTGTATGAAGATCTTGCCGAAAATAAGTACAGGCGACGCCCATCCTAAGGGGTCGAAAAAGCGAGCCACGTCCGACAAGACGGTCCGTTTCGTGCAATTTGCTTTATTGGTCACCGAAGCCACTCTTAAAGTAAAGGTGTCGTCGGACGGTTGCCATAAGATGCCAAGCGTGCTCACACCCTCCCGATCGTGGAATAGCTTATCGGACGGCCCATCATCTGGACATAGTTGTAGGACGTTGGCTGCTCATTTGCTTAGGTTGAATCCTCCTGCAGCAAGAATCGCGACCAGCTGACGCCGAACTTCCGTTGCCTGTTCGAGAGAATTGCCTCCGGCAAGGATATCGTCCACGTAAGAGTGGTTGCGGATGGCGTCTGCCCCTAAAGGGTACCTAAGTCCCTCGTCGTCTGCTAGCTGGAGTAGAGTCCGCAGAGCCAAGTACGGAGCTGAGGTAGTCCCGTAGACCACTGTTATCAGTCGGAAGTCCTGAACTTCTTGCGCCGGATCCGAACACCATAAAATACGCTGTAGCTTTGTGTCTTCCGAGCTAACCAGAATTTGTCTGAACATCTTGACGATGTCGGATGTAAATGCGTAAGGATAGAGACGCCAGCGGGTCAAGGTTACCCAAAGCGCCGACTGCAGTTTAGGACCTGGCAGCAGCAGGTCATTGAGCGCGTAGCCGGAAGACGTGCGGTGAGACGCGTTGAACACGACGCGTATTTTATCCATTGGACCCGATTTCTTGTAGACGGCATGGTGCGGTAGGTAGTAGGCATCCTCGCTATGAACCTCCTTCGTTGGAATAGGAACCATGTGGCCAAGACGCTGATACTCTTCCAAGAACATGGTGTAATGTTCTCGTAGTAACGCATTGCGCATCAGGCGACGTTCTAAGCTAACCAGCAGTTGAAGAGCCTCCTTGCGGTTATTCGTTAGAGGCACAAGAGAATCCGTGCGTTTTGGTAGGCGAACGATGTAGCGTCCATGCGGGTCGCGAGCGTGCGACGCCGCAAATAAACGCTCGCAGTGCTGCTCCTCCGGTCCCAAAATCGGCTCCGATGGTACCTCCTCTAGTTCCCAAAATCGTTGAAGCGTCCGGTCCACTTCAGTACAAGACACTGTAGCGTGACAAGCTGACACGCTAGGCGACGAGGGCGTCGTCGTAGTGTGACCCATCAACACCCAACCTCAGGAGGTCGCCTGAGCCGATGGAGATCCAGCAGGTCCCCTTCTTAGGCCTTCTCTAAGTAGAAGACCGTATGCATCAGCTCCTAATACGGCGTCAACCGGCGCGGGTCGATCGTAGTGCGGATCAGCCAACTCCAGTCCAGTTAGGTGAGGCCAATCGCCACGTCGGACAGCGTGTGAAGGCAGCGCCGAAGTCAATTTCGGAAGTACTAACACTGACGTTAGATGATGACGCACGGCAGGATCTCGGGGTGGGCTGATCCCTAAATCCACGGAGTACGAGGCAACGCCGGAGGAAGCTCCCTGTATGCCCGACACAGGAACATGTACGCGTTTACGAGGCAGTCTCAGAGCTCGTGCCACTCGTTCAGTGACGAAGGTGGCCTCAGATCCTGAATCCAGCAAGGCTCGTACCACTAGAGAGTCCCCCTTGCTGTTTGAACAGGATACTTGAGCAGTAGCCAGAAGAATCGGACCCCTGGTCGTAAGTACGAGAGCGGCCAAGTTGGCGTTCACCGAAGAGTCCGTTGTAGCTTTCCCACTGGCACTCGAGTGGTCCGTGACCGGAGCCTTATCGGTATGATCGGAGTCCGCTGTCGAAGAGCTTTCTTTAAGATGTAAGAGAGTTTGATGTTTACCCTGACAATTGATACATCGAAAACCGGAAGGACAGCTCGACACCGAATGATTATCCTTGAGGCAATTAAAGCACACTCCCTGCTTCTTTACGTGTTCTCGACGTTGCGTCACCGTAAGTTCCTTGAAGCGGGAACAATAGTTAAACAAATGGTTACCTTGGCATACCGAACAGCGTTTGCCACGCTTCGATGGTCCAGAAGTCGACGTTGTTAGTGTGTTTACTTTCGCCTTTCGATCCTGCGATTTAGCCGAAGAGGTCGCTGCTGTGGGAGCTGGCCTTGAATTGGCAGCTTCTAGTGCACGAATACGTGTCTGTAGAAAGTCCTCCAGCTTGCTGAGCTGTGGAAACTCGGTGCTGGTCTGAAGAGAGGCCTCCCACAGGAGTCGCGACGATGAGTCCAACTTTTCCAACCACGTGGACAAACCAATCGTCCCAGTGCTCGACGGGACGTCCGAGAGACTCAAAAGATCGACGCGTTTGTAACGCCACGCTGCTCAACCGCTTGAGCTCTGTTGCTGACGGTTTAGTGATAGGCGTGCTGTTCAAGAAGGTACACATATGAGCCGCAAGTAAGACTCCCTTATTATCGTAGCGTGCCACCAGCTCCGACCATGCTGTCTCATAGCCCTTATTTGTCAATCCGATGTTGGCGACGACAGCTGCAGCTTCCCCTGTGAGACTGGTTTTAAGATACTGCAACTTCTGAACTGGAGCTAGTTCTGGCACATCACCCACGAGTGATCGGAATAAGTCTCGAAAACTTTCCCATGCTAGCTGGTCTCCCGAAAAGTTTGGCAGGCCTATCTTAGGCAGCTGAATGTGTTTCAAAAGAGACGTCGTCGCGCGGGCTGGATCTTGGTTTTTACTAGATGATATTGCTTCGAGCTTTTCTTGTATCCGAGTCTTGGTTGCCACATAGTTATCCTCGGTTTTCGCGTAAACGTGCTCGTTTAGATATTCTTGAATCTCCCTTACATTTGTCGTGTCGTACTCGTGCAGTTTATAGTGGCCATCTTCGAACCTCTGCCAATAGGTTTCAAGCAAAGCAAGGCGGGTCCTCATATACTCATACGTCATCTTTTCCTTGCCTGCTTTGGCTAGGTTTTCCCAAAATCGCTCGATAAAGCCCTTGGTCGTGTTGTGTTTCTTTAACAGGACCTCCATGTTGGCCATAGTTTCTAAGCACTTGATATGTAGCCGCGGAAAAGCGGAACGTTAAGCGAAAATCCGTGAGCGCGGGTAGCGCGACGCGGGGCTAGAGATTGTGGACGCAGGTAGCGCGCGGCGCGGGGAAAGTCCTTGTTGACGCGGGTAGCGCGCGGCGCGGGGAAAGTCCTTGTTGACGCGGGTAGCGCGGCCGCACGCGCGAATCACGTGATCGACGGCGCGGGTTGCACGTGATCGTGCAGCGAGAGTCCGGAATCGCTTTTAATTATGCAACTTGGTTTGCAAAGTTACTTTACAATTCACTCTTGATGCGACACTGACGGTTGCACCATATCGAAACTCTGTCTCATTCCCTGCGGATGCAAGGTCGTCTGTATGATCACGCGGCACGAACCCCGATATCCACGTAGCCTCTTCTCTTTTCTCTCCACTCGAACTATCCGGCTCGAAGGACCAATGTTCATTTCACCCGCGACGTTCTCGTGTAGAACGGTCAACGGGATTCACTTAACAAGACCGGTTGCTCGATTACTGAGATCGGAGTATAGCGAAAGAGTGAGAGAGAGAGAACGAGAAGGAAATCGGAGATGCATTGAAAATAGAGTCAGAGGTCACTAAACTTTCCACATTTATTACGTGATAATCACTTCGGGATAACAATGATTAATGTTCGACTATGGTTGATAGAATAACTAATGTTCGCACGCAAGCGCGTAAACGATGGATATAACCGAGCTAGCGCGGGGTTATTCGGCACGTTCTCGGCGATTCGATATATTTCGCACTCGAAACTGAGTATCAGTCGGCCGTCGCAAGTGTTATCGTTCCGAGGTGAAAAACAGACTAAAGTCGCAAAAGTCGGGGTTCTCGGTCGTCGCTTCCCCGGCTCCCCATCCCCCTGCTCTCCAAGCTACTCGGTCCACCTAGACGCGGGGGAAGGGCCCGAGAGCGCGAGAACCAAACAGGCGCGAGGAATAATAATCGGGGCAGCGCGTTAGATTTCGGCAATCTTTCAACACACGTATAAATGACACACTTGAAATTACAATCGCAGTGATTACGAAATCGAAATATTGAATAGTATATAATATAAATTTAAATACACAGTAATAATTTAGACGATGGTTCAAGTAAGTCAAAGTTACAGCCTATTATGGTTTTTGAATTTGGCGCGCGGCGTGCTGAGTGTCGACTTACGTAGTTACTACGTCACGTTCTTCATCCTTCGCGTCCTCGCGCTTGTCATGGTATCGCGCTCAATCGGCTCCGCATTTTTCACGCGTTTTTCCCGTTAAGAATGAATTCCGCGTACAAACAAATGTCGAGAGTATTGAATCGTGCCACGGGCAATTAGCAGGAAGTATGAATTATCTCGTGCGATCGCGGTTAATCAATTTACGACAGTCTGCAACCGCCGGGCTATGCCGCTTTTTCTCCGAATCGTTCGATCTCATTGAACATTCTGTTTATAAAGAGGTATGTATCATTTGGCGTAATTTATTTGTACGAATTGCATCGCATTCAAGCTTTTGTGCTTTGGGAAAACTATATTTTGGATGTGAGATATTTAATTAATACATAATTTATCGTTTTCAGATGATTGTGTCGCGCGCGAACCGCGCGAAGTTTGTTGCATTACGTCACGATATACTACGTCACAGCGTACTACTTCACTACATATCAGTAGGGATACTATGAGAGTTCTAACCCATGGGGCTCCGAGGGTGGCGCGGGGTGCGGGGGTTCTCCGCGGCGAGGGGGTATGACGTCACGCGGGGCGGGGGGGATCTTGTAGGCGAGGGGGATGACGTCACGCGGGGCGGGGGCGCTTATCGCTGTGCGGGAGACGCTTATCGCGTATTGTTTTTCATAAACAAAACAGCGTATTGTATTACTTTGAATTATCTAACATGTTTTATTATAAACAAAACACCGCAAAGTGAGCGCCGACATTCGGCCACCCTCGCGATACCTCCCTCACCCCTCCCCCATAAGGCGACGCGCTTTGGCGGTACTTCCACCCTCCCCCTCCCCTGCCCATATGTGACGTTTCTTCCTCATTGTTTAGGAAGAATTCTTTTGCGATAATTTTGCCGGCATTCGGCCGCCCTCGCGGTACCTCCCCCTCCTCTCCTCCATCTGAGGGGATCTTGGGAGGTCGCGCTTATCGCAATGAACACGTCGGGACGTGTTTTTTTCGCGGTAAAAGACCGTGTTGCATTACGCGCCGATATTCGGCAGCCTTTGCTGAACCTTTTCCCTCCCCTAAGCGGAATTCTTTCTCATTGTTTAGGGAGCGCCGATGTCCGGCCGCTTGAATTTTTATAAACAAAAATGAGCGCCGATGTCCGGCCGCTCTGTGTCAAAAGCGATAACGCGATGAAGGGAGATTACCTTTCTGATATGTAATTAAACAATCCGTTAATCATGAAGAGGGGAAGAAATGATTAGACGAAATATAATAAGGACTGCTATCACTTCAAATCATAGTACGTAATTTGCAAGCGCACAGATACGTCGGTCGAAAAAAGAATAGCTGGTGCAAGTGCTCTATAGAACGTGATATTAAAAAGTGTGGAAAAATGGAAAACATTGAGCAGACTGAACGCGACCTGTTCGGTCCCATCAAATCTCCACCTTGGGCGAGTATTTTGAATGGGCGCTGCGCAGCGAGGAATTTATCAAACTGCTCGAAGAAAACAGCCATGTCAAGCGTCCTCGACTCTCCATTGGATATAGACAATCTTTGGTTGCTAGAATCGCGCGACTCGAGGGAGGTCTCTGCAAAAACTCGATTGCAGAGACAGTTTATATCCAGTGGTGGTAATTACAGTGGTGACAATAACGTAGGAAGACTCGTTTGGCGAGAGATCGATACCGCGTTTGAAAATCGTATACTGACCGGTGCTTAACGCAGACTATATCGAACCGCGACAATTTTTGGAAGATGCTAGTAGTGTAGTACTCGAGCAAGTGCAAGACGTTATAAAAATACACAACTGTGTCAAAGTAAATACTGTGTTCAACGGTGAGTTTCTGACAGGTGATAAGCGCGCTAACAAAAGTATTAACACGAGAAATTATGAACTTTTTCGTACGTCCGATTTACGCGAGTGGTATGAGCGGCACGTCATCGAAACCACATTGACGTCTCTCGAAGAGTTTCAGGAACGTGATAGCGGATGGGCATTGTCACGAATCCTCGATCTTACGGTCAACGTCAACAAGTGCAATCCTATGCGCGCGGGATGCCATATTAAATTACCGCGAGAAATTATGACGAAGAGAGCGGTAATTAAGGTGCTATCAATGGACAATGCGTGTTTCGCGTGGTCAGTGGTGGCCGCTCTGTACCCCGCTGAAAAATATACTGAGAGAACATCTTTATATCCGCACTATACGACGGTGTTAAATTTACAAAACATTGAGTTTCCGATAACGTTGAATCAAATAAAAGGAAGAAGGAATTATCAATTCTTCCGATACGACTCGCCGATCAGAAAAAAGAAAAACATGTGAATTTGCTGTACGTGGAGAAGGAGGACGACAACGTTGGACATTTCGTGTATATAATTTCGTGTATAAAAATCTGTCTCGCCTCGTAAGTTCGCAACTGAGCAAACACAATGGTCAAAAATATATCTGCGATCGGTATGTATATTTATTGCAAATTATATAATTGTAAATAAAATTGTAAATAAAATTGTAAATGAAATTGTAAATAAAATTGTAATTTTTTTTCACAGATGCTTGCACTTCTTTAACTTGAGCGAAAAGTTGGAGGCTCACATTGTGGACTGTGGAGAAATGAATGACTGCGCTATCCGGTTACCAAGCGATAAAGATAAGTGGCTCGGCTTCGACAACTACAACAGAAAGGAGCGGCTTCCGTTTGTAGTGTACGCCGACTTGGAGTGTGTGTTGAGGAAGACATCGGAACACGTGTCATACTATCAACATCACGAGGTATTTAGCGTTGGATACTATGTGCAATGCTCGTACGATGAAACATTATCCGCATACAGATCTTATCGCGGTGCCGATTGTGTCGCGTGGTTCGCCAACAAACTCGAGGAATTAGCGCATCGCATAAAGGGTATTTTGTCTAATAATGTCCCCATGATAAATTTAACATCAGACGAGTGTGAAAAATTTCATAGCGCCACGCAATGTCACATTTGTGAAAAACCGTTTGCGCCGGACGATAATCGAGTACGCGATCATTGACATTTGACCGGGCGATACAGGGGTCCCGCACACTCAAACTGTAATCTAAATTACAAAGACTCTTATGTCATTCCTGTAGTTTTCCACAATCTATCCGGTTATGATGCACATTTTATCATAAAAGAAATAGCTATTGCATACGAAGGATGTGTAGATGTGCTTCCAATAACAAAAGAAAAATACATTTCATTTACAAAGACTGTCAATAGTACCGACGACGACGACAAAGATCGGAAAGCTTGCATAAAATTACGATTCATCGATTCATACAAATTTCTCACAATCAGTGCTAGTCTTGACAAATTAGCATCTTTTCTCGATAAGAATAAGTTAAAAATTTTACGTTTTAATTTTTCCGCATTATCCGCTCACAATTTCGAATTATTGACGCGAAAAGGTGTCTTTCCGTACGAGTACATTGACTGCGTGGACAAGCTGCAGGACACGCGTTTACCGCCGCGCGAATCGTTTTACAGTTCTTTAACCGGTGACACTGTATCCGAGAGCGATTACGCGCACGCTGAGAACGTCTGGAATCGATTCTCCCTTCGAACTCTTAGCGAATATAGCGATTTGTACTGAAAAACTGATGTCTTGTTATTAGCAGATATTTTTGAAAATTTTCGCGACACTTGCATCGCGAGTTACGGACTCGATCCTGCGTATTATACTCTTCCCGGGTATACATGGGACGCGATGCTAAAACATACAAATATTACATTTGAATTGCTTACCGATATCGACATGGTTATGTTTATTGAACGGGGTATATGCGGTGGTCTAAGTCAATATTCCAACAGATACGCGCATGCTAATAACAAGTACATGCAGTCATATGATTCATCGAAACCATCGTCGTACCTTATGTACTTCGATGTAAATAATTTGTATGGATGGGCAATGTGTCAACCATTGCCTTATGCCGATTTTCGATGGGTCAAAGACATTTCAAACTTTGACGTTAACGCGATCGCTCCGGATTCGCTCACAGGTTATATTCTCGAGGTTGATCTAGAGTACCCACAAAATAAACACAACACACACATTGATCTACCGTTCTGTCCGACGCGCGGCAAGCGGGAAGATAAGCTCCTCGCGACGCTATATGACAAGAAGCGTTACGTCATACATTATCGCAACCTGCAGCAGTGTACACGTCACGGTCTTCGTATCGTAAAGATACATCGCGTATTACAATTTACTCAATCATGGCTCCGCGATTACATCAAACTCAATACAAAATTTAGAACACAAGCGAAAAATGATTTTGAAAAAAATTTGTACAAATTGATGAACAACGTGGTATTCGGCAAAACTATGGAAAACGTTCGAAATCATGTAGATGTAAAATTATTAACAAAGTGGGACGGACGATACGATACGGAAGCGATGATCGCGAAACCAAATTTCCATAGCAGGAGCGTCTTTTCGGAAAATTTAATCGCCGTTGAATTACGTAAACTAGAAGTAAAATTTAACAAACCAATCTATGTTGGTATGTGTATACTCGATATATCAAAAGTGTGTCTGACGAATTTCACTATGAGTACATGTCACCGCTCTATCGTGAAAGATGTCGGATAATGTACACCGACACCGACAGTTTAATATATCACATCGAGTGCTACGATGTGTACGAGAACATGAAACGCGATATCGCTAGATTCGAGCGATTATCCAATTGACAACGCGTACAGTATAGCGCATGCAAACAAAAAGGTGCCAGGCTTGATGAAAGACGAGAATAACGGTGCGATAATGTCCGAATTCGTCGGGCTTAGAGCACAAATGTACGCGGTGAGGGTGGACGGCAAAAGAGACACTAAAAAAGCAAAAGGTGTCAAAAGTAATGTCGTAGCGCGTAGTATAACATTCGACGATTATACGCGATGAAGAGATTGAAATGACACGTCAACAGTCATGTATTAGATCGAAATTGCATGAAGTGTATACCATCCGCGAGACAAAAATTGCTCTAAGTCCGTACGATGATAAGCGGTATATTATACCTGATTCGACCGACACATTACCATGTGGACATTACCAGATACCCTTATAAAATATAATGTAGTATAATGTGTGTGTGTGTGTGTGTATGATATATTGTTATGTAACATATGTGTAATATATTGTAACGATTAAAAGAAAGGATGTATTAATAAAGATTTTGTATTTCATATATTTCATGTATATTTTATTATATATTTTATACGTTGTACACATTATATTTTTCTTAAAATAAATAGTCTATATGAATTAAATCACATTGTCCTTATGTATCCAAGAATTGTGTGAATTGTCAAATCCCAGTCATTTCACGTAAACCTCGTCACCCCTCCTGCGCAATATTTTCTCCACAAGATACAAGTCCGGGTAATTCGCGCGATGCAACTCGTGCTCGTAAAACGCTCCAGCGACAGATGTTTTGCGATAGTCCTCGAGTAGATAGGTTATGGGATTAGTACGCTGCACTTTAACAATTTTAAATACTTTGGTTGTCCAATTTGATGTGTAACCCTTCTCAAAAAGTTTCTTGTACTTGCTAACGCGTACCGAGTCACCTACTTTGAATTTCGCCGGAGCGGCAATCTTTATGTTACTATATACCGTTTTTAAAAGTTTATCAGCGATCGCGGGGGTCACGTCGGCGCGTCGCATGCCGATTGTTCGGTGCTTGCGCGCGTTATAATCCGATACGAGTCGCGGCAACGCGTCGATCCATTTGTAAGCTCCATTCAGCGTAAACATCTTCCACATGTCGTTCTTCAGCGTACGATTGAATCGCTCGACGACCGATGCCTTCATTACCGAATATGTAGAATAATGATTGATGTTATGTTTCCGTATAAGCCGTTGCACGTCAGCGTTGTAAAATTCCTTCCCCATATCAGTTTGCATGTTTTTCGGGCATCTCTTGCTATCTCGAATTATTTCGGCGATAGCGTCAGCCGTCTCGCTTCCACCTTTACTCTTGAGTGGTACGGCCCACGCGTACTTGCTCAACACATCGATGATGGTGAGTATGTAGTGATAACCTTTGTTGAAACGAGAGTACGGACGCATCTCGACGATGTCGGCTTGCCACAGATCATCATATCTTCGCACTATGACACGTCTTCGGGGAAAATTTTTTCTCGCCGGCGCGTGCCGCTTCGTTCATCAACTGCCGTCTCTCCAAACTATGTTGTTTCATCGCTTCGTCGGTTTTTCCCGATCGTCGTTTACTGTTGCTTGTTTTATCGCTCATTTCCGTTACTGACCCGTTCCTGAGCCGTTCGTAGTCGTTCTTGAGCCGTTCGTAGCCGTTCTTGAGCCGTTCGTAGTCGTTCTTGACCCGTTCTTGAGCCGTTCATAGCCGTTCTTGCGTTGTTTACTTCCGTTCTTGACCCATTCAAAAATCGTTCTTGATTCGTTCGTAGCCTTGTTCACAGTCGTTTCTAACCCGTTCGTAGCCGTTCCTGACCCGTTCGCAACCGTTCCTGACCCGTTCACAGCCGTTCCTGAGTTGATAGTAACCTTGTATGTAGCCTTTAATGACTTGTTCGTAGCCTCGTTCGCAGCCCTGCTTGAGTTGTTCGTACGCAGCTGTTGCTAGGCCGTTCACTACCATTATCACTCATTGTAGTTAGATAGCAGTTCGATAATCCTTCGTAGCCGTTCGATAATCGTTCGATAACCCTTCGTAGATGTTTGATAACGGTTCGATAGCCACTCCTAACCCGTTCACTGCTGCTCATTCAAGTTGATAGTCGTTTTTGAGTTAGCATTAGCTATACGTTGAAGTTCGTTTATCGCAGTCTGTACTGCTCGCACGTCCTTCTCGAACGAAGTCAGCTTCTCATCTGATTCTGTCTGTTGATTCATCAATCTTTTAACGCAGGATTCCACATACAGTTTGTTGACAGCATCAGCTTCAGGTTGCGCTACACGACGAATCTTGCGCGATCTTGCATCATAGTCTGTAGCGAAACGACACAGAGCGTTTCCGCGCACATAACTTCTCACCAATCTATCCCAATGATCGCTTGTGCCAGTTGCATTATTTCTCCGTTCGAATAATCCAAATTTGTTGATAGGCATTTTTCGATGCGAATGACGTCGATCGACTGATTAGTTTTGCCGAGACCCCGTTTAATTTATAATAATGCCTGCTTCGCGAAGTTCCTCGATGATCGACAGGATCTCATTGTCGTGAGCGTTGTGGCCAGCTCGGCGCGAAGCATCGAGCAATCGTACCCGATCCACTAGCTCGTTGGGGTCGTCCCAGTGCACGTAATCAATTTTATTGTCGGTTAGCGTCATCGCTTGAGGCATGAATACACTCTTTCCAGATTTTTTCTTTTCAATTGACATCAACGGTGCGATTATTTGTTTGTATTTGTATCCCCTGTTGCTCCGTAATTGACCTTGCGCATCATATTTGCGTTTATGCGCTCGTCGCCAATAATATGCTCTTGTATTTTTGCATATCGTCTTCCGTGTAAATAACATCATCGGGAATCCTCTTGAAGACTAGCTCGTATAATCCAGGTGTACCAATGTACTTTACTTTGTCTATAATTATAGAGTCATATTTATCCATATCGAATTATCCATGTCGCCTACAGTTTTATAAGCGTTGGACCGTTAACAGTGCGAGTTCGTACGATTAACGACGCCAAGTTAATAAGTCTTGAATCTTCAAATGTATACATGATGATGATCGAGAATCGACGTTACACCGTATGTTCGATCTCGATCCATGCATTGATGTAACTTTTGACCGATTGGTTAAAATTACCAATACAGTCGATATCAAGTTTACGCAATTTTCAAATATCGCGTCCAATGTAACGAATCCTAAAGAAGTATCAAATGTAATACGCGCGAGCGATGCCTTCAACAAGCATCAGCTCATCGATTGCGAGCTAGCAGCTTTAGTTTTTAGTCCATAATATGTAAGAAAAAAAATTTAAAAGAAGAATAAAGAGTTTTTAAGTCTAAATTATGATGTAATTTCTTTACATGCATTTCCATTCTTCATCTTTCTCCCACCCGTAAACAGTCCCAGCTCTCATACGTAGCTCGTTGTAAGGTCCTTGCGGGGGATGATGTCATGCGGGGAAGGGGGAACGTGACGCTAGAGACTGAGAGGCTAGGGATCGCGAGGCTAGGGACCGAGAGGCTAGGAATCGCGAGGCTAGGGACCGAGAGGCTAGGGATCGCGAGGCTAGGGACCGAGAGGCTAGGGACTGCGAGAGAGATAGCGCTTAGGAGAGAAAGAGAGAGCGCGAGGTGAACGCGAGAGAAAGAGAGGGTGTGAGGCGAACGTGAAGGAGAGAGATGTTGCGGCGAGGTATATGAAAGAGAGATAGCGCGAAGTTAGGGCCTGCGAGAGAGGTAGCGCTTAGGAGAGCGTGAGGCGCAGCGAGGAGAGAGAGAGAGAGGCGAACGCGAGAGACAGATAGCGAGAGGCGCACGCGAGAGACATAGATAGCGAAGGAGAGTGTGAGGTGTTCGCAAGAGAGAATTTTTTTTCTATTAATAATAATTTTTATTCATAAAATGTGTGTGTGTGTGTGTGATTAAAAATATAAAAGCAATGTAAAATTTAAAAATAGATATAATATAAAAGATTATAAAAGAATACGATAAAATGTAAATATAAATTAATATAAAAGAAAATTAAGAATAATTTTATCGGCTCTCAATATCAAAGATTTAAGTATGAAATTGAATGGATAAAAGAAAATATAAAATAAAAATGAAAATATATGAATAAAAATTAATATAAAATATAAAATGAAAAAAAAATGCTAGCGGCAACGGCAGCTGTGAGGTAGTCGGGCGATGAAGGTGGTTACAGTGACTGCAGCGATGACTGGTGAGGTAGTAGAGTGGAGGCTGCGTTTTATACTGAAAATAGAAACAGTGAATTTTACTTTTGTTTTTTTCAAATTTTTTAATTTATTATAAATATAAAACGGATACTTACAATGATTACAAAGTGGACACATGTTCCGCGTGAATATCAGATGCAGCGGAGCGTGACAATCGCTGCACCACTCTTCTATAATCACTTCATAAGAAGTGGTACAATGCACGCGTATGGCACAAATGTTTACAAATAGTTCCACATTTCGTACTACACAAGCAGTGCATAATTTAATATAATCTTCAGATATATAATATGAATATATAGCGCACACCCTCATTACAACATTTATGTTGCTGATTACAGGCACCCCCAATAATTGTTCAATTATATCCAAGTCCCCGCCGTGCTCGCTACTATAATCGGAATCTGTTGATTCACTCACTATGTCATTTTCTTCTCTATCACTATCTTCTGCAATATCTATAATATCTACATCAACATCGCTATCTTCCACATCTATAATTTCTGTCATTATCACTATCCTCAATCATAATAATATCTTCATCCATTTCTTTTACTCTGATCTGTACTATACGAATGCTAAAGACTTTTTGACGCGGAGACAGACTCTCTCCATAAGTTTCAACCCCCATTCCTCTCAAAATTATCGCAATTCTTCCTTAAAAATATTAAGGAAGATGTTTCGCTCTCGTTTACGACCGATTTTCTGCGAGGGTACAAAACTGCCGAACGTTGGCGCCGATACGTTGCATTCTTCCTTAAAAAATATTAAGAAAAAATGTTTCGCTCTCGTTTTTATCGGAGATTTTCCGCGAGGATACAAAGCTGCCGAACGTCAACGCTTTTACATTTGCACCCCTATAAATAACGTTTGACATGTTCGTCGCAGCGTCGGCCCTAAAATCTTCATTCCTTTCCTAATGATAAAATGTCCATAAAATGAAAAACATAGTTTTAATGGACTCTAGAACGCTCCGTTGACAAGTTCGAGCAGCCGGACATCGGCGCTTCCATAATAAAATTAACGAGGGTACAAAATTGTCAATCATCGGCGCTTGTTCTATACCTTTTTGGGGAAAATGTCTAAGAATCCTCATAAAAAAGTCGTAAAGATACCACCTACAAATATTGCACTCAGAAAACTCCTCCTCCTTTGTCGAAGCATCCCCCTCCACCCGCGTGACGTCAGCCCCCGCACCACCGAGATACCCCCGCCCCGCGTGACGTCATACCCCTCGCCCCGGAGAACCCCCCGCGCTCCGCACCCCCCTCAGAGGACCTGAGTTAGAACTCTCATAGTATATCTACTGACGTCGATTCAATAAATCAGGCATCGATCGCGAGAGCGGATCACGACTCGCAGGTAGAATTAATGTGCGGAGATTTCCGATATATCGAGACCGCGAGAATAAATCAGCCGCTATATATGGGAGAACGCAACTCGCGCGCGAAAGTGCGAAGGACCAAAGAATCAGCTGTAAAATCGAGTAAATCAATCCGCGCGTAAAATACATTATGTGGCTATGTGTAGAAATTTGACTAGTATTATATTACGGATGAAAGAGATCTATGGAATGACTTCTCTTTGCCCAATTAGAATTTTATAGGAGTCTAGAATCGGAAAAAATATAAAAATGCATTTTTAAATCTTTACACTTGTCAATTTTGATTCACCCAGAGATTAAAAAAAAATTTATTTTCTGTAAAACTTGACATATTTGAACTTGAAAATTGAATTTCTTCGAAAAAAATTTTTTTTTAATACCTTGAAAAAAAAATATTTAGAGAAAGAGAAAAACCATAAACTGAATATAATTTTCATAAACTGAAAGTATAAAGATAAAAATATTTTTTTATTCTAGATTTTAGATAATTTATCGAGGCCGAATCTTGGCTATCATATAAATGTGTATTATTGTTCTTTTGTATTTTAACATGTTTTGCAAATTTTTTATCTGTTTTTTATTATTAAAAAATATCTATTAATATTTTAGATTTTTATTTAGATAATAATTAAGAATTTTCTCTTAGAGTTTAAATACCCTGAAAATCATGGTAATCGTGGGACAATATGGTATGAAAAGAATTTTAAAAATATGTTTGATTAATTTTACCATACTTTTAGTAAATTTTACTATACTTTTAGTAAAATTAATCAAACTTTAAATAAAAATTTTGCACAATAATAGAAAGTATTCTATTTTTTGATTCGCTAGAGAATATAACTTTATAATATATATGTCAGAGATATCTCGTTTTTTCCAAAATATTACGCAGTAAATACTCCGCTAAAATTCGGTGTATTAACGACAATTACAATCATTTGATTCTTATGTATATCGCTGCGATAAAAAAGTCATCTGTAAAATATATCGACCAACGAGGTATCGATAGTCACCTTGAGAAACGTATGTAAAAACGTGAACATAAATCCAAATTAGCAGCAACATCGGTCTTCTCCTTTCTCCTTTTCTTTACCGAGAATGACAATAAATCGTGATGCGAAACTATCGATCGCTCGAATACCACTGATTCTCGTTTTTCGAGGCGGTACCTTTCTCTTCGAACTTAACACTTGAAATAATTTTGAGAAAAAAATCGATCTTTATTTACTATATGTCGTACGATGCCGATCTTGTTAAATAAATTAATCGTAAGATGTGACGTAGGATCGAAATTTATTTCGAGAATTGTAATCGCGAAAAGTCTAAAATTAAACATTGAAAGATTTAAATTGCAAGTAAATTAATGAACTGGATTTAACGTTATATTAATTAATGCTAAAGCTAATTATGATATTGCTACGTCCATCTACAAATTGCATCGATACTAAGAGTCTTTTCTATAGTCGAATAAAAAAAAGAGATTTTTCTATTTAAATGAATGACAGAATGACACAAGGCATATTGATAATAAATAATAACACGCTTCGATGAAAAAATAAGCTATAATATATAAAATCTATAAAATTTTTTTCATCGAATTATTTTGGAAGTATATTGAGTTTATATTGTGTGTGTGTAAATTATTAAATATTTCAGAGTGGCAATAAATAATCACGAATATTAATAAAAGTGTTAATAGTTGATGAACAATTCTATTTAAATAGAATCTAAGATTAAATTAAATGTACAGTTCGTATTTGTTTCGAAAAAAATTTGCGTGATTTTAATAAAACTAGGGAAAGAATAGATTGTTATATTCGCAGTAACTGAACTTTATTATTTTAAACTTCATTGATTTATTAAAATAAAATTTATTAAAAACTTTTCTCTCTTTTTCTCTCTATCGAAAATAATATCTATATTTGCATATATAGACCTAGATAATCTTTAATAGATAGATAAATTCAATCTTTTTAATAAAACAATTTTAGAAAATAAAACTTTTTATGAATTTTAAATAAAATAATAGAACATATTTGTATAATTTCTTAATCATTTTTATTTTAATGCTTCTCTTTTTTTATCTTTTTCTGCCTTTCTTTCTAAACCTTTTGTAAATCTAAATTTAAAATATATATTCTAAATATTCTAAAAAAGTAATATTATATATGAATGTTTATAGTGAAATAAAAAAAGAGCGCAATTAATAAAATAATTAATTCTACTCACGAAATGTGTTCTTGATTTACAATTTATTATAGACATGCATCAAATCATAATTTACCAATAGTGTTAACAATATTTTGAGCTGAGTAATACGTAGATTTTAAAATGGACATAGATGACGTATTGCCACACAGTTGAATAAACAAGGCTTGGCAAGCGTTTCATGAAGAGCACTGAATAACCATTCTTTGGTACGAGAGAAACCTTCTCTCTAGTAACACATAACACATTTCATTCACGAAGACCAAGAGTATCTTATTTCGTTAGATGGCTCTTGCAGTTCGTATCGGCGATGTATTTGCAAAATTTTATCCTTCTTTTTTTAGAATATAGCGTAAATAAATATTTAAATCCTATTTTTTTCTTACGTAAAATATAAGTCAGTTTTAATTTTGCATACATAAACTATAATATATGAAATATTTTTCTGAAAAATTGATATACAAAAGCTTCCTAACTGCGTTTTTATTACTTTACACATAACTCTGGCAAAAGTTTTACATTTTAGATAAAACATGATTCAAAATATATTTTTTTTTATTTACAACATTTTTCAGAGTTGCGCTCTTCATTGTTTTTCGAATGTTTATTCTATGTATTTTGTACGTATTATATTAACAAAAATTTACTCAATAATTCAAACTTAAAGTTTAAAAAAATTATCGAATGAAATATAGAAATTCTTAAAATATAAAATTTAAAAAGAGTATAACGAAGTAAAGATACATTGCCACACAGTTGAATAAACTTACAATATTTTGTGTGCTTTATATTGCTATTTTTATATTCTAATAATTTCCTAAATATTTAACCCAAATTATTGCCAATTACAAAATCTTCATTTACTGAATTTTCAACGTCTGAATTTATTAATTACAAACGATGTAAACGAGCTTTTTGATAACATACAAATGCTTGTATTATTCCTTGTTTAATTGATTTGAATACTCTATTTGTCATTACTTCCAAGTAGTGCTGAGAGAGATTAGCTAATCCATTGGATTATCCTCTAATACTCTAACCGATCGAAGGGAGAGATGAGGCGTTACGTATATGCCATCGCAAAGCAACCTCAGCTTATATCATATTGCGCGTAACTTACCTTGTCTAGCATGCTCGTGTGTGTTGTGTAGAGGTTTCCGTTTAAGTCGTAACTTCTGTACACCTGTAGAATTGACCTGTAGAGTAGCCAAGAGAAACGTAATCGACATTCTTCCCAATGACGCGTAATGACTCAACACTGAGGACGAAGCGCGATTGTGAATCATATTTCTGTGACCTGAAAATCTTTTTTAACGAAGGTCACATTCATTGCCGTTTGTGTGTATGTGTATGGGTGCTTATATAGGTACCTTTGATGCTGAGTCACGTATATTTTTAACGCGATCGTATATGCGTAATTTTTTTTCCATATAAGACAGTAAAAATTGCGATCCTTATGTTGGACATAAATTTAGGCGAAGAATCCGGCACTAATGTTTTATTATCGTCGCTGTCGTCAGTGGCGGATAAAAACACCGTGTCTCCTTCGGTTTCGTTTAACTCCCGACCGTATGACTTTGAACGCGACAGTGAAGTTTTCGGGATGGAGCTTCCACGTGGCAGAGTTTTTTTAATATGCAGAGATCTACGAGTGATCGTAGTCAATAAATCGCGATTCCCTATAAGACTGGAGGGTGTACCTATGTCTTGCAGTAATTGAGCAAACTGAATTTCTCGATAGCTTTCACTGTTTTTCTCTCACGTACCGCGTTGTTTATAAAATCGCTAATATTCGACCCCGCTACAACATCACCCTCTATAGTCACGAGTCCGCGTCTATCCCAGCTAATCTTCGATGACTGAATATTTCGCAAAAATTTCAATAACGCGTTTGCTTTAAAACGATAAGTTTGCGGTACACTGCTGAGTATTTCTTTATCTTTTCCGCAGATTGAGCGCGTTTCTTCCCGAAACTACTCTCACTAACGGTACCATCACTGCTGATTGAAGTATTTTTATGAGATTGAATTTCCATAAGGTCGTCATCAACGGGCAAATCGATATCTTTATTATGATCGCCTTCGCCTCCGTCGCTGTCAACATTACTTGTGTCGTCGACGTTACCACGTGTATCCTCGCGTGAGTCATTGCGTAAGCGTTTTTTCACTTCTCGAACAAAGTGAAGATAACGCTGAAGTACTTCTTTATACAATTTCCATCTTTCGCTTTCATCTAGAGGAGTTGCGAGGTTAAGAATATGCCACATTTCCGCGTCGAGTCGCGATAAGGGGGTTCCTGGAGTCCGTACGGTGTTATTATTATTATCGTTTTCCCCGTCAGATATCGTATTTTTTTTCTTCGGCGAGTTATCCAGGGTTATTGTAGTTTTTGTTATTTCCGGTTGTAGCTGTTGATGCTGCATTTGTCGCATTCTTTCGAGATTTTCCGTAGAAATCAGCACCATTTTTTTGCTTTTTCCATTATTCCGTACAGCGAACAAACGCGTCTGTTTTATTCTTTTCGAATCCCAGATGTAATATTTGCAAGCTTTTTTCACTCATCGATAATCCGGGATAATAAAGCGCCGAGCAAAGGAGCGATAAGATAGGGTAAAAACTCACCGCGCTGTACTAGTAGATTTCTCTTAGTTTTCCAGTTGTCGCGTTTTAGAGCGATGCGCCGAAGAATAGATTTATGCTTGGCTAATCGCGTATTTTCGTGATTCTTGAGCTCTACGTTACCCTCAAGCGTATTATAAATACACTCTTGAATGCACTTAATGAGATTATTGTCGGCAGAACGTAAGAACGATGATCTTTGATTTTTTTTCAGATAACATAGAGTTTTTAAATGACAGGCGTTTCTCTCGCCGATGGAACGTCTGGCAATTTTTATCGCGTTGTCGGGTGAATTTTTTGACGTCGTTGACGTCTTTTTTTGTTGTCTTTTCCTGCGTGTTACCATTACGCTAAAATTGTGCAACTGAAAAGATACGCGTGCAAGCGCTCTCCTTTTATATGTCCTTCGCTACTGTTCTACTGATCGATCTACGAGGAACGTACACGTAATGCATCGTATCGTTGAGAAAGATACACGTACGAAATCGATATTCGTTTGGAGTCGATTGTTTCAGATCGAGCAATAAATACCCGTGAGGTCGCGAAGTAGCGTCGTGGTATGCTTCTTCTAGAAATTTTGGATCGTCGGGATATACTTGACGCGCGAGATGACGAATTTGAGCATGATCGCGCGGATTTTTGAATATTACTATATAATAGGAACGAAGTAAAGTCGACCCAACTAGCCAAAATTATATTTATTTAAAAAACACACAACGTTTCGACCATATGGATGTGGTCCTTATCAAGTGTAATATTCATTAGTAGGGGTGCAGCCAAATTAACGATAACGTCAACTTTTCCATAATATAGTTACAACATATTTAAATAAACATAACATAAATTCAATTTTGTCAAACCATTTGAAAGAGAGAAAAAGAGAAAACGATCGTTATGATGATTCGTCAAAAACCTTACTATATAATTAGCGTTGAGAGATATACTCGTTGTCCGTGGCCTTGGTGGAAAAGATTTTGCGAGATGAGTATAACGCTGAGATTCTTATGACTTCCTTTGGTAAACAGATCGACGATAGCGTCGCACGATGACGATTCCCTCATAAGATCGTCAATTATCACTAATTTTGGAGATAGCGGATCGTTGGAATAGTCTTCCGGTCGCGGTAACCCCTCGTGAAATTCGATTGTATTTTTCTTTATTTTTAGCAAAGTATTACCATAGCCACTCTTGTGTACATTGTTTTTTTCTTCTTCATTATTTTCACTCGTATCACATTGCAGATGTTGATACGCATCTTGCCATTCGGCGTAATAAAATAAAATTCTCTCGAATTTCGCACATGGCGGATAAATATCGAAGAAAAGTTTTTAATAAAATCGTTTTTCCGCATCCCGTAGGTCCGCAGACGATCGACGTCCAGGGATGTTTTCAGCGCACGTCCATTCGCGTAAAACCTAGTTTATTTCGCGAAATAAACTAGGTTTTACGCGTAAGTTCATAAATAAAAAAGGTAAAGAGTAACTTAATATCAATAACTCGCGTATAAAAATACGCACGCGTATTGAATATTTTTAATATATATCTCGAGTCGGGAATAAGCTTATTAGCGTCCCACAGAGGCCCCACCGCGGCGGCCGCATGCTCGCGCTAACGATCTCGGGCGCATCGTGCCAGCTGACGAGCCGATGCGCGTCGAGGTGCGCTGCTAATTAGCGTATTCGTAGAATGCTCGCGACAGCGTGTATCTCCAGCGCTAACAACGATGATAGGCTACGTATGTGACTGAGAGAATCTCGCAAGAAGAAAATTCGTACTTTGATTTTTACTAAAAACGTAATTTTTTTTAAAGAAAAATATTTCCTTTTAGTCAAGTAGGTTTTCGAGAAGAGGTAAATAATTTTTTGATGAAAAGAACTTTTGTGAAACTTTTATTATTAGACTTTATTTCACGGAAAAAAATTAGTTAGTTTAAAAAATAAATTATAAAGTTATAAATGTTTAAATTTTACATTTTATTTACTTTTCTCCTTATTAGTTACATTTATTTTGCTCGATTTTATCTAACAATAGTAAAATATATATTAAGAGAATTTTTCGGGGAAAGGTTCCTCAGGATATATAAAGGATTAAATAATCTCTAATGAAACAAATTTTAAGAAAAAATTTTATTTAATCTTCTTACATTGTAAAAAAATACTTTGTACGTGTAAAATCCTAATAATAAAATTAAAAAAGTTTTATTTCACATTTTTTATTTTACAATTTTTCACTTATTAAATATAATTAAAATTTTTCTGTTATTACAAATATTTTTTCTAATTAAGATATATCCATAATTTATATTCTATCCTATTCTGCACTATAATATATCCTATACTTTTCAAAAATTTATATTATTTTTACAAGACAATTTTACAATTACTTATCTATTTTATTATATCTACATTTTGCTATATAAAGTGAAAAACGCGCGAAGGTGGAAGAGAGAGAAGCGATAGTGTGGAATTATTATATTGCGTTTTTAAACAGTTAAATATCCATAGGGGAGGGAACAACGATTGTTAATAAATCTACGCTTTAATAGCACGGCGCACATATTTTTGTTTCATCACGAGTTATTATTTCGTGAAACGCTGTACGCCGAATGGCTCTGAATCGCAGATTTATTGACGTTTCCGGAGTTATTTCTTTTTCCTCGTTTTCTCCTATCTCTCTTTCCTGCTGCACACTTTCTCTTTGTATTAATAATTCCCTAATACTATTAAAATTAATTAAACGAGAATTTTCAAAGTTTAGGGTTATACCCTTCATTTTGCAAACTTCGTGCATCTGATGTGCGAATCACATACGCGTAAAATTTTGGACCGCCGGACACGAACGACTCTATATAACAATCGAGCCCAGCTTTCAAGTTCGTTAGTCATATCGCCTAAAAAATTAAATTGAAATTCTATTAAGAAATCAGCAAAAATATCTTTTTGAGAAGAATTCAAATTTTTAGAATTTTCTTCGAAAAATGTCTCAAGAAAATTAGGAACTTTCTCTTTAATAATCCGCTAACAAGGAAATTCATCTCTATTATTTTTTTTGAGATTACCAAATTGAGATTCAAAAATCTTGTCTAAGTTAATTTTTTTAAGAAAATCTATTCCTAAAATGCAATCGTCAGAAATATTAGCAACAATAATAGGAATCTCTACTTTATGTTTTCCTAATTCAATCAAAACGTTAACTTTATTTTTGACCTCAATTCATTCTCCCATAGGATATCTAAGACAACAATTCTTTGCTTCGAAAAATTCTTTAGGTCCTTTAATAAATTTTTCACTAAGAATGGAGACATCGGAGCCCGTATTTATTCTAAACTGACAGATTCTTCCATCTAAATTACCCTTATAATAAAAATAATTTTTAATTTTACTTATCCTAGAACATTGTGAAATATCTGGGGCAATCACGCAATGAGTCAAACCTGCCCCACGAAGTTCGACTAGTCCTTGTTTTCCGAAAGCGATGGACATTCGGAACGGAAGTGACCCTCAGCGCCGCATTGCCAGCATTCTTTTTTAGCTTTCGGACCGTTTTTGTAAAAATTCTTATTTTTATTTTCAAATTTCTTTTTACCAAAATCTTTCTCTTCTGTTTCCTCGGTTTTTTTGTTTATTTTCAAATTTGTGGAATTTATTGAATTTATCAAATTTATTAAATTTATTATATTTGTTAAATTTATTGAATTTATTATAATTTTCTGAATTTCCATTTTGATAATTTTTATTTTGTCCTCCTCTTCGGCTCTTGTCCCTGTGCTGACCTTCAGCCTTCTCCTTTTATTCCCGCTTTCCCGTGCTACTTCGCTTCTCTCCGCTTCCTTCCTCTTCCTCTCCTCTCTGGGGGGAAGTGCTTTGGTTTCGCAGCTGTCCACCAGTTGGACATCTGCTGTTTGCCTTGACCCTTTTTCTTGAGGGGCTTGCTCGTCTCTTGGTTGGTTGGCTCCTGCTATTTGGCTTATTGCCACCCCTCTCGTACCTTTCTTAAAGGTAGTGCACGCATTGCCTCCTACTCTGTGGTCAGAGGGGAGGCCTCTATCTTTGCAGATGGTGCAGCTTACCTGTGCACTGCATTCTTTGGACAGATGCCCCTCCACGCCGCATCTGTAGCACTGCTTGCTTCTGTCGGCGCTATTAGGGTATCTGTCCCTGACATGACCTCTTTCCATACACTTAAAACATTGGATGGGCCTGTTGTCTAGCATTTGTACGCTGACAACTGCCCATCCAATGTTTATCTTGCCCTTTTCAGCTATGATGTTGGCTGCTTTTAATGGACACTTCGCCCGAACAGTGCTAACACCATTTGGTGACATCTTTTTATCTCCTACCTTTACTTCCGTCTTGTAGCATCCGCCATCACGAGCAATGGCTTCTGCTATTTCTGAGGAGGTAATAGATTCCTCTAATCCTCTTAGTCTTATTTCGGCCATTTTAACTGGCAGATCTATTTTTACATCCTTCCTTTCGTGTAGAGCTGCTCTTAAGCTGTCTGCCAATTTATCGGCGCGCAAGTTGCCGTCTTTCCCGGGAATCTCATATATGAGGGCGCCAGTGACAGCCCTCTTTATGCGCATTCCCTCAATCCCGATATTTTGTATCTGGATCTTATTGCGGGCTTCTGTCATTACTTCATCATATTTGCCCGGGGGGCAAGTGATAGTTATGGCTGCCATTCTCGGCTCCTTCCTGGTCTTTGATACCAACTTTGTTTTCTCCTTGTTGGTATTTTGACCAACCTTAATGTTGATTACATTTTTCCCTCCTTCTTTTGGAGCATTTGACTGCTCGTTATTGTTGGGGGTTGTCTTCTTCTTCTTTCTTGCGACCACCCATCTTTCTTGCGTTGCTTGCGTTGCTTGCACGCTTGGAGTGGTAGGTTGTGGGTTACTTTCTTTTTGTTGGTCTTGTCAGTAGCACTGATAAGACTACTCTTGTTTCCCTCCTTGGCTTTGGTGGTTAATTTAGCCTTATTTATGCCTGCACTTTAGCCGCGTTGGCAGGCGGGTTAAGCGTTGTAGGCTTCTTATTCTTCATCTCCTTGTCCGCTTTATTTCCTTTTCCCTCCTTTGTTGTATTATTACCGGAGGGGAGGGGAGGAAATCGCTGCTTGCCTGCTTTCTGCCTCCCTTTGCCTATTCATCATTCTGGACTCAGGTCGGCACAGGATTACCCAATCTTTTGTCCAGTAGCCTTTCCATAATGCCTTCGAGTTTGCCATCCATCTGAGTTCTCTTTCTGTTTCTTCCTCCTCCCTAGTTTTCCCTCGGGTAGTCACGAATGGTCACCCAACCCCGCGGCCCCCGTCGCAAAAGAACCCACCCCAAGACCCCGGGGAAAACACCCCCAGGAGAAAAAACCCCCGAAAGCATCCCCCCCGAGAAGACGGAACGAGAACCCCGCGGCCGAGACCGCAAAACTGCATGGAGGGAGGACAGCGCCAAAGACGCCGTGCAATGTCCTCCCCTAACGGTGCCATGCCACCGGGCGATTGAAGTCAGGGCCGCCTACCCCTACCGACTCGTGGGCGATAAACCCTCGAGGCAGCCGGGCCTCGTGTCTCTCGGCTGAGAGACTTCTCCGACGTGCGGAAAACATTCCGCACGCCGGAGAAAGTTATACGGCAATATTGCCGTATTGGACGCTCTTGGCACCCATCTATCCAGCGAGATGGGTGAGCCCTCTCACCACGACAAGGTGGCGTCCAACGAGAGAGGTATAACTTAACCTTTTTTTTTTTTTTTTTAACGTGTGGAAATGCGCGACCGCATACCCCCTCACCTCGGGGGAGGTGAGAGGGTTATGTGGGGCTGGGATCAACGCCCACCGGGACTCAAATGCGTCCCGGGGACTCCCCCGACCCACTAAAACCACACGGTGGCCCTCTGAGCGCTTGTGCAGCGGCCCCGGGAATCGCTTTCGCATACGCCGGGGCCGCTGCACGCTGAGCTTGCGCTCCAAACCTTGATAAAAGGACCGGATTTTACTCCGATCCTGGAAGGAAAAGAATGGGGTCACCCATTCTCTTCCCCCTCGTGAGGGCCCGCGTGCAATGGATCTCCGGAGCCCCCGCTCCAAAGATCCTGCGAGCCCTCCGCCCCCCGTATCACGGCTCCCTCCGTCCCCGGAGGGGGTTAGAATTCGGCCGTGACACGGGGGGCACCTCCCGGGAGACCCCTCGAGAGAGGGAGTATCCCTAAGCGGAAGAGAGGGGCCCGTGAACCTCGCCCCGTGGGGCGAGGATCGTGTCCCCTCCGTTCCGCTTCTCTTTTGGTTTTCTCCCGGGGATCGGGCTCCCTCCGCGCCTTATCGTGCAGGTACTCACCGAAACACCCGTCCGAATTCGGCCACGGTCCCCGAGAGAACCTCCTCGCGAGGGGAAGAGTCGTTCCTCCCGGGGGACGACTCTTCCCCTCGCGAGGAGGTTCTCTCGGGGACCGTGGCCGAATTCGGACGGGTGTTTCGGTGAGTACCTGCACGATAAGGCGCGGAGGGAGCCAACGATGAAGTGCCATTGCACGGAGGTCAGGGACACGGCGCAACACACCGTGTCCCTGACCTCCGTGCAATGATGGCACTTCATCGTTGGCTCCCTCCGCGCCTTATCGTGCAGGTACTCACCGAAGCACCCGTGCCCGGTGAGCACCTGCACAACTCTATAAGAGAGTCCGAATTCTCTCGACAGAACCGGCTGAATTGCTTGGACAGCGCGCAGACCGGCCCTCGGTCGGAGTAGTTCGTCCGACCATCGTTCCACCGCGCGCTGTCTTGCCCGTTGCCGGGCCACTTCCGCCGCTTTCGGCGTCAGGGCCAGGCCCCGCTGGCGAAGGTCTCTCCTATGCTCGTACAACTCCTTGTACACCTCCGCCAGCAGGGTCCAAGGTATCGACCCCGACACCACGCATGCCGCTTCCACGGGGACCGTGCGATAACCGCGGACGATTCTGATGGCCAGCCTCCGCTGCAGACCTAGCAGCAGTCTTTGGCTCGGTGCCATCAGGTCGCCCGCCCACACAGGTGCCCCGTAGAGCGCCATAGATCCGATCGCCCCCATGTAGAGGCGACGGATCTTCTCCCTCGGCCCCCCGATGTTGGGCAGCAAGCAGCCAATACTATTGACCGCTGCCCTTATCCGGGGGGCTAAACGGCAGAAGTGTTCCCGCCAGTTCCATCTGCTGTCGAGCGTGAGTCCCAAATATTTCAGGTGGGACTTCACCTCGATTCGGACTCCCTCTACCTCTATATGGGACCGAGGTGATCCCCTCCTTGGACCGTTGAAGTGGATAACTTCAGTCTTTTGGAGGGCCACCTTCAATCCCAAGGCGCGGATCCGTCCAACGACGAGTGCCAGACCCACCGATGAAAGTCGGCGGGCCCCCTCCCAGTTGTCACCCCGGGCAAGCACCAGCGTATCATCAGCGTAACACACTAGGTGCATGCCCGGGAGAAGTGCGCCCCGCAGCACCCAATCATATCCGAGGTTCCACAGGAGTGGTCCTAAGACCGACCCCTGCGGAACCCCCCGACTCATCCTCCTGCGATGCGGCGTTTGGTACCGCCCCGTGTACGATATCCACCTATCGCTAAGGTAGTCCCCGACCACATCCTGTATGTACTGAGGCACCCGGTGGTACCGGAGTGCCTCGCGGATGCATTCCCAGGGCAGCGTGTTAAACGCGTTTGAGATATCTAAACTCGTCCCGATCAACACGCCACCCCTTGCCGTTGCTTCATCCGAGAGGGCCTTGACGCGCATAATAGCGTCTATCGTCGATCTGCCCTCTCGGAATCCGTATTGGCATTCCGCCAAGTCGGGTCCTACCCGCGATAGATGGTCCCTGAGGCGGGCAGCTACTACCCTTTCGAATAGCTTGCCCGCCTCATCCAGTAAACAAATGGGGCGGTACGCCGCAGATGAGTTTGCGGGGCGCCCCTCTTTCCTCAGGAGAACCAATTTCGCCTCCTTCCAAATATCGGGAAACCGTCCCGTCCTGATATTGGACCCAAGGATCTGTCCCCACCCTCTTCCTCCACGTCCGGAGGAAAGAGAGTGGTGACCACCTCCTCTAACACATCGGGTTGAAGACCCTCTGTGATCGGGGGTCCACCGGACTGCAATTTCTTTCTTACAATCCGGTATGGACGCCCCCACGGATCCTTATTGAGGGTCTCCAGGAGCTCGTCCCAGGCCCGGGCCTTGGCCTCCTTAATGGCACGTTGGAGGGATTTCTTCGCCTCTTTGTGTTCCCCCAACAGCTCGGCCGCCTCGTCAACCGTGTGACGCCTGCGTCGGCAGTGGGTGTACCGGTGTCTCGATCGGATGCAAGTCGCACGTAATCGCGATATCTCCTGAGACCACCAGTACACCCCCCTCTTCTTATGATTGGCCTGGCTCCTCGGCATGGCGGAATCGCAAATTTCCATTATTGCCGATCGGAACCAGGCCGCCTCCTCGTTTGCGTCGCAGGCGTCAGGCGCGGGAGGTTCTTCCCATGCCTTGGCTGCGGCGGCCGCCATTAAGGCGTCCTCGTCAAGGCGCTTAAGCGCCCATCGGGGGGACAGGGGTGTACCGCGTCTTTCCTCCCGAGGGCGTGGCCGGCGTCCTAAGGAAGGGTCAGAAACCTCCATCCTTATATTTCTATGATCCGATAGGGTCTCCGACCCCACCACCACCCGCCAGCCACTTACCATACGTGCGGCTTGAGGGGATCCCCATGTAACATCTACTATGGATCCCCCGTTGTCCCGCACGCAGGTAAACTCTGACCCTCTGTTAATGACCAGAAGGTCGAGTTGTGCCCCCCACTCTTCCAGGATCTCACCCCTTGCATTGGTCACGGGGGAACCCCACGCATCAGATTTGGCGTTTAGGTCCCCCATGACCAAGACTCGGCCTGAGAGGTGGCGGTTTATTTCATCCGCCAACCTACCCAAGTACTCCTCAAATTGGATGAGATCCCTATTGGGAGAGTAGTACACCCCTACCACGACGGTTTTCCCCCATCTTCCTGACACAAAGCCCTCCCCTTTCCCCATTAGGGATAATGGTAAGGCTTCCCTCTCTCCTTTGCCAACAATGGCAACAGAGCCCAAGGTGTCCCCCAGCCAGTTTCCCTGCTGTGGGACCTGGTACGGCTCCGCCACTACCGCCAGGTCGATGTCCCACTCCGCCAGGTGTTGCATGAGCAGGTCTTGCGCCCTGGCCGAGTGGTTAATATTAACCTGGAGGAGGTGAGCAAGGTGTAATTATGCCTCTTGACAATGCTCACCTCCTCCAGGTTAATATTAACCATTGTGAGCATTGTCAAGAGGCATAATTACACCTTGCTCACCTCCTCCAGGTTAGCCTCCTTAGCAACTCTTACTTGAGCTGGCTTCTCGGGTACTTGTTTCCCCTTATCCCCCCCTTCTTCTTTTGTTTTCGGCTCCTGCTTGCTTCCGTTCCCTCCCCTTTTGGTTATTTTGGCATAGGCGCAGGCCCTCCCCCCGTACCTGTGGTCGGCCTTGCGCCCGTAATCTTTACAATACGGGCAGCAAGGCCGCTCTGTGCATCCACCCGCCTTGTGCCCAGTTTTACCACAGCGGTAACAAAGACCGCTGCAGTCTGTTTCCGCCTTGCATGTAGCGCGAGTATGACCCGCGCCCATGCACCTGAAGCACTGTAGAGGGCGGGCCTCCAGTGTTTCCACTTTTACTGTGGTCCAACCAACCATTAGTGGGCCAGCTTTCATTATCTTGCTGGCCGCTATAGTCGGAATTTGTGCCCAGCAAGAACTCAGGCCGTCCCGGGGGGACCTGGATATTTTACCAATTCTGATATCCCCCTCGAGACAGCCTCCTGCCCCGGCCAACGAGGCCAAGATGTCTTCTGCTGTCGCAGAATCATCCAGGCCGGAGATACGCATCTCCGACCTCTTTATAGGGACGGAAACCCTGATTCCCTTGGGTTCAAGGGACTTCTTCAAGGCCTCCGCCAACAATTTAGCCTTTTCGGCATTTCCCTCCGCGGTTACTTCGTATAATAAGCCCCCAGTGGCGGCCCTCTTTGGTCTGAGTGACGGAATACTGAAATCCTGTAGACGAATCTCTTTCTGGATTCCGGCCATTGCTTCGCCCAGAGACCGTTGGGTCGCCACTCCGTCGGCGTCTGTGGTCTCCATTTCGTTTCCCCCATGAGATGGCATACTAATCAGGATTGCCGCTCTCCTGGGGGGGCGAATGTTGGCCTTCGATCGGCTGGCTTCTTTCTCAGCGATTCCGCCAGTCTCCTTTGCCGCTTTACCGCTCTTCACTGCTGCTCCCCGGTTCGCTGCTGCTACTATCAATGGAGCTTTCGCCTCCTTCTTGATAGACTGAGGATTCTCGATGTTCTTCGTCCCCTTCTTCTTCTTATTCCTCTTCTTCCTCGTCTCCGCCACCGTCCACTCCTGCTCCTCTTTCTTGTCATGAGGAGTAGAGAGTATTTTGACGTCAGTGCAGACCTCCTGGATTGAAATAATCTTCGGTTTCTGCACTGCCGTCTTGCCCACTTTTTGCCCGCTCCTCGGTGGAACGGAATTCTGTGAAGGCTGTGAAGGTTGTGAAGGCTTTGTCTTCAGTACCCTCTTCTCCTTGGGCTCGTCCCCGAATTTTGCAGCCGCTGCTGCGGCATATGTTTTTGAGGTTTTCGCCCCTGCCGGTGCTGCCTTATTGGCAGAAGTTCCCACCGGAGGTCGAAAGCTCCTTTCCGGTGGAAGCCTCTCCTCGACCGCCGCGAATCTTGCATTAATCATCTCGCCTACCTGCTTGATGATGGAGGCCTCCATATTGCCTATTGCTGATTCGCTTTCCTGTTGAGAGGATCTGGGTGCAACGCCCTTGTCATTGTTCTTCCCCTTCAGTTGGAAGTTGACGAGAGACGTGTCCTCCTTAGTGGCCGAAGTGTCCCCTCCTTTTCCGGAGGTAACGAATTCCTCCCTCAGGTTTCTGATTTCCACCCGAAATCCCTGTACCGTCCGTTTCATGGAGGCAATTTCCGCTTTAAGTTGGCGGTTTTCCTCCATCAGCTTGATATTCTCTTCGTTTGCCGTGCGACGACAAAGTTCCTTTGTGGCCGATGTGACCACCTCAGCCGCTAACTTAACCTAACCTTTCTTTACTAATTTTCTACCTATTTTACATGTTTACATTCTTTACGTAAAAATTTACGTTTTTTTACGTGAAAAAAATAAAAAAATTATTTTTTTACGTGTAAACGCATATCACTGATTATAACATAATATCGTAATATATATTCTAATATATTATAACATATATAATGTATTACAAATATTATCATTATCATTAATAATGTTACATGATTTATTATTATAGTTTATATTTTTAACAAAGTAAAAGATTCAAACGCCTAGTACTTATAAAACAAGGTTAAAGAAATTTTTAAACGACCAACTGGCTAGTGATAATGCGTTTATTTATCGTTACGTTTCGAAATTAAAGATCTGAATTTCCACATTACATATCTTATAAAAAAGAATATTGAAACGGATTTGGTTGCGTTGTTTTCTATTGAGTTCTTAGATGAATTTTATTCCTATAATAATAGTAGTTTAAGAAGTAATTTTTATCACAAACAAAAAACTAGACTATCAAATAAATTTAATAATATCTTGGACAAATATAAAACTAACAACAATGTTCTTAAAGATATTGATAAATCGAAATGGCTCGTTAACCTGAGTGATAGGATTTTACCGGAGGCCGTTCAAAATGTTTTATGCTTGGGTGAAAGTTTTAGTCTCCGAGTCAATTAGACGACATCTTTGCTATCATTCCTAGGAATGGTATTAATGAGATCTTATATAGTTTTAATAACTACCATCCTAGATTAAAGTTTACTTATGAACTTGAAACGGATGGCTCGATAGAATTTTTGGACACTAAAGTCATTAGATGCAATAACAATCTTATCACTAATTGGTACAGAAAACCAACCTTTTCGGGTAGATATATTAATTATTATTCCGGCCAACCACATAGATACAAAGTTAATACTATAGTTAATCTCACAGACAGAGCGATTTTACTCTCTGATAAAAGGTTTCACGATAAGAATATTTTGACTATTAAACAAATTTTATCTAATAATTGTTACCCGATACATTTTTATAATAAGATTATCAATAGAAGATTAAAAGATCTATACTCAATGAATGAGGAACGTACAAATATTAAAAATAAGTTTGATCCCTCAAAGTGTGTGGTTTTTCCGTATATTAAGGGCTTAAGAGGAGATTCGTCGATCGTTGAATAATTACGGCTTAGAGGTTTTACACACAGTACCAAATAAACTCGATACTTTGATTAAAAAAGAAAAGGACCAACTTGAACCGAACAAAAGAACGAATGTTGTTTATAAGATTTCTTGCAATGATTGTGGTGCTTGTTACATCGGGCAAACAAAACGACATCTTGAAACGCGCATAAAAGAACATAGAAGTGACATTAGGAAACACCAGAGTAATCATTCGGTGGTTAGTAAGCACAGGGTTGCAAGAAATCATGAATTTGATTGGACGTCGGTATCAATCTTACACAACGAATGTAATTTGAAAAAGAGAGAAATTAGCGAAATGATTTGTATAAAAAAACATAGAGATGCGATTAATCTGCAGAAGGATACGGATAATTTGAACGCGATATATGACACTATTCTTAACGTACTTTAATATCCTTGACTAATGAATTTGTTATTGTCACGATTTTTATATATTATGTTTATGTTTATAACACTTTCTTTATATATCTCAACATTCTGACTTATACCAGCTTACGTTAGACTTTTCTAGTCACTGTGTAAAATGATGACGGAATTTCCACTCACGTACGGTCATTTCACATACTGACACACTATATCTATAGAAATTGCAGATTGTAAGGTATTGTTTTTACATGTATTATATGTTTTATTGGCTTATATCATTATTATAACATCTACGAGCCTTAATGGTTTTTGTTATTTTAGTCTGAAGAGGACCCGATATAAGGTCGAAACGTAACGATAAATAAACGCATTATCACTAGCCAGTTGGTCGTTTAAAAATTTCTTTAACCTTGTTATATTTTTAAATAATTTGAATATACGAGTAAATATTTGATACTTTTTTTTTAAATATTTTTAAATGAATAAAACAAAAATATATATAAAAGTTTATAAAAATACAATGAATATTATTATTATTATATTTGATAATATTTAATAAAATTTAAGATATTTGAGTTAAAATAATAAAGTTGATATCTTTCTTAATATTTTTTAAAAGTTAATTTTTGCGTATTAATTTTGTAATATGAAATTTCTTAGACCCAATTGCACCAATGTTATTTTAACTTTAAGTGAGACTTGAATATGTATCTATCTTTAACTTTCTTTCTAAATAAATAAAGATATTATATATTTAAGTCTTGCTTAAAGCCAAAGTAGGTAACGTTGATACAATCGGGCTTTAAATATTTAATTTTACAATTTCTAAATTCTCAATAAGAAAAATATTATAAAAGAATAAATTAGAATACATAAATAAATAATTAAATAATATAATAATAATATAATAATAATAATAATAATAATATTACAGATTATTCATTTGGACGGTGTGCAAGTGCGCCCGCCAAAAATGGCACAATTTAATAATGGCAACGTGCCATATGAATTATTAGTAAAGTCTAATACAATCGTATCAAATATGGGAATATTTGATCCAATTAGTTCTTTAGATACACTACCTGAATCAGTCGAATTTTGTGATGTATTAAATACTACAAATCGTATTAGTAAGTATTCTTTCATTATATTTTTAATAATTTTTTTATTATTTTTACTTATTATACTATACAATTTGGAATAAGTTAATTTTTTATCTTATCTTTTATATATTATTAATTGTTTTTCTACAAAATATATAGCTGTTATATATTGCTGTTTTTTTAAAATCTATATAGCTATTAATTGCAAATTACATACTTTTTTAAAACAAAAACAACGTGTTTTCTTTATATTAATTAATTTCTTTCATTATTTTGTGTATAAAGATATTAAAGTAAGATCATCGGTAAATAATTATTTTATGAGATATTTCATAATTTATGTAATATTATTTCAAATTATAGTATAAAATATCTTGTAAACTGTTTATTTTTTCATCCTACCATTATAATTTTTTTATAGAAATATTGCAGAAAAAAATTAATTTATTGTATATATTTTAAAAAAATATGGTTTCTTTTAAAAAATTTAAAATGATCTTGCCCTGATCTTGACAACGTCAGCTAAGAAATATAAAAATTTTTTTAAAACTTTATTATAATTATATTATAAATAATAAAATTTAATTTTATTCTATTTTTTCTAATTAATTGTATACTTTACAGTCTTAAAAGGATATGTAAAAACAAATTTTTAAATAACGATAGATAAATTAAATAAAATTATTGGATGCGGTGCAATAACAGATGGTGTGTATAAATTAGAAATACACATTATGAATTTTATAGAGGATGATTATTTTAAATATGATATTAAAAAAGGGGATCATATTGAAGTAATCGGGATTATGCAAGTAACAAGTAAAAACATTTATTATATATTATTATACATGTTTTTAATTATTAAATCAATAACTAATAATAAGAATTTTAAATAATTATTAATATATTTAAATAATTACTAATAATATAATTAAATAATTTCTCTCTCTCTCTCTCTCTCTCTCTCTCTCTCTCTCTCTCTCTCTCTCTCTCTCTCTCTCTCTCTCTCTCTCTCTCTACTTGTACATACTATACAGATAAAGTCATATATAAATCATTCATATGTCGTGCTTACATATATGTGTATGTACATATAACACACATATTAACGAAAATTTCAGGCACTTTTTTATTTTTACTAAGTTTCTAAACTGATATCTGAAGATTCACTTATATTCCTTTATTCAATTCTAATGATGAAGTCGTGTTATTTTGTATATACAAATTATCAATAAAAAGAATAACCTGTCTAAATAAATTAATCGTTTGGTTGATAACCATACAAATCTTTTAGGATCTCATTAAAATCTTCTTTACAATTCCATTTACAAAAAAAATAATCACATAAACATAGTCGACAAGGAACGATTATAGGATCTCTCATAATGACAACGGACTACGACAAGTGAATCTCAACGAACAGATCAAGTGCGACATAACAATCAGTGCGGCCATTACCGCTCTCCTCAGGCGGCCACGTGTCGCGATATCCTTCGGACTTCTCCATACATTTTTCTCGTCATAAAGACCAAAGACATTTTATTTTCCATTTTGTATATTCTAACGTTTCTTGATTGGCAGAAGGCTGGTATTCAGTGCCGCCGTACATTATTATAATAAATTAGAATTATATTGTTGTGTGAAACATCGCCCGTTTTGATTTTGTGGTTTCTGCCCATATTTCCGCCTCACTCCAACCAACCAGAATTCTCACCGGACTTTTATCTCAATAGTAGTATTGTTAGTAATACAGAAAGATTGAACATTAGATTTATTTAGATTAATATTATCATCGGAATTATCCGAGTTATTTTGTGCGGCATGCAAATTACTAGCTTGTAAAATTTTTACCGCGCCTGCAAGCGATTTAATGTGTGTAACAAGAAATTTGTCGATACGCGTACACTTAGCATCTTTAAAAACAAGTTGTTTTAATTCCCTAAAATATTCTTCGCTGCAAGCGGAAGATGCTGGCCGACATTATTGCTGTCCATAAAGGAAAGTGTCTAACAATTTTTAATAAATTGCTGCCAACTTGAGGACACCAGTATGGATTCGGTTTTTCGCCAGTATCACTTGGTTTACTTTCAATTTGTATAGATTGCAAAAAACTTGTTATTTTCATACCGCATTTATCATCTAAATCATCTATCAAATCTTCATTTGTAAAGTCTGTATCATAATTAGTATCATAATTAGTATCATACATTTTATCGTTTTTTATTAATTGGATTAATCTTCGTTGTGCAGTAAGGCATCTAATTTGTTCATCGGTAATTTCCTCTTCAGTATCTGATGCGCATACAATTAAAATGTCACGACAAATCTGACGAAATTGATATTAATCCTATTGACTCAGACAGTAATATAGAAGATACTAGCGCTAACTTAAGTTTTACCTATCTTAATAAAATGGAAAATTGGAGAGGTAAAAATAATAGTCCAAAGAAGCGTGGAAAATATTTAACTGTGTGCCCGGACGTTGAAAATATTCATCTAAAACCAAAATTCACAACCTCAGTACCCTTATTAAAAAATGGTAACACTTTAGCACCGGTAGTTCTTGGAAAAAATTCTACTATGCTTATTAATACATGCCCTTTTGATGCAATTGCTCAGACGTTACTAGTCGGTTATTATGATTGGACAAACTTCCATTGTTATGTAGAAGAAGCTCAAAGTGACATGTTCCAGTTTATTAAAAAATTATCGATATATGGATCTTCCATAAAAATATATAAAGAAGGAGCACTAATATTAAATAAGTTTATCACTCCTGTACATGGAACTATGAATTGCTGCTATAATATCTGTAATTTAGTTGCAAAACTTTATTAAAGGACGAATTCTCCTTAAGCATAAATGTAACTTGTCAGAATTGCCAACACGCACAAAATAACAACTTTAATATTATAGATATTAATGTCAAGCCGTTTTATAAAGAAAATATGCGCGCCTTACAACATTCGATAAATGAAAAATATATTTACGAGAACAAAAGATGTATTCGTTGTGACAGAGAAAACGTAGAATGTTCAGTTATTTGTGATCAACTGCTTTTTATTAATATAGAGTGTTTACAATCGACACATCTAGCAAGAAATTTAAATATATCAGATTGGGAAGGAACATTCACATTGAGTCACGTACCCGTAGATCTCCTATTTCATGATTGCATGTATAAATTGCTTTCCGTTATAGAGTATCAAGGCACATCAGATGCAGAAAGTGTAGGGCATTATATTGCAAACATACGCAGGCTGACAGGAAAATGGGAAGTTCATAATGATCTCTGTAGAGATAAAAAGCCGCTACACAAAGAATGATGTTACAAAAAAGAAATTATCTTTATTAATATATATTAAAATATAAAACACACTATTATTATACATATGTGCCACATCTTAATTATTCATTTTAAGTTCGTTTAATATCTATAAAACAAAAATAATTTTAAAGTTTAAAAGTAAAAAAATTAAAAAACCTCAAAAAAATAAAAAAAGATAAAAAAAATAAAAAATATATGTAAAGTTTTAACATATTATTTACATTTTAATATATTTATATATATTTATACTTCACAATTTACACACACACACACACACACACACACACACACACACACACACACACACACGTTTTTATTTTACTATACCAAAGCATTTACATTTTAGTTTTTGTTATTTAGTTACGCTGAAATAAATAATGATTAATCAATGAGACATAAATTTTCAATCAAAGAATATTCATTTTATGTTCAATTTTATTTTGAGTTTAATTAAAGTTTAATTTTAGTTTGAGTTTAGTTTGAGAATTTTAATTTAAGTTTAAATTTAGTTTAATTTTAGTTTGAGAATTTTATTTCAGTTTAATTTTTTAGTTCAATTTTAGTTTGAGTTCAGATTGAGAATTTTATTTCAGTTTAATTTTAGTTTAATTTTATATCAAACCTGCAACATATTTTTTTTACATCTATACCGTAGATTTTATATAAAAGATTCCGCAATTAAATATACAAACGATTAGAAGGCAACATCCGCTTCACAATTCAAATATCTTTAAAAATAAAAAAGTTAGCTCTTACCCCTACATTTAGAATCCGGTACTTTCACCCCAGTACTGGGGGTACAAACGAAACGAAAAGCGGTACAAACGGGTACAAACGATTACGAACCAGCACGCGCTTTCAGATTTCGAATATTTTTAAAAATAAAAGTTAGCTCTTACCCCAATTTTAAAAATGCGATACTTTCACTCCCGTAGGGATACAAACGAAACGAAAAGCGGTACAAACGGGTACAAACTATTACGAACCAGTACCCGCTTTCAGATTTCGAATATCTTTGAAAATAACAAAGTTAGCTCTTACCCCTATTTTAAAAATGCGGTACTTTCACCCCCGTAGGGGTACAAACGAAACGAAAAGCGGTACAAATGGGTAGAAACGATTACGAAACAGCACCCGTTTACAGAATTAAAATATCTCTCAAAATAAAAAAGTTAGCTCTTATACCTATTTAAAAAATTTGGTATTTCCACCCCCGTGAGGGTACAAACGAAACGAGAGGCGGTACAAACGGGTACAAACGATGCTGAATCGAACTGCATCAAAAAATTACGTTATCTTAAAGTGGGATGCTGGCGATTTTTCAACCCTTAATAACTTGCATCCCTTTGGGATACAAACGAAATCAAAGACGGTACAAACGGGTACAAACGAAGCGTAATCGAATGCTTTTTAAAAAAATCCATTTTCTTAAAGTCGGGTGCCAAGTTCACATAGGTGTATTACTCTACAGGTCATCTTCCTCGGAGCCGGTGTCCTGTCCGCCCTGCGCTTCCATTTCAGAAGCGGAGTCCTTTTCCTCCAAATTTTCTCTTAGCCTCCTCCTCTTTCCGCCTCTCATTGCTTGAGGGGTATTTTCCTCCTCCTTCGCTTTCCTCCTTTCGGTGTTCGGGAGGGGCGTCGGAGCCCTAGTGGAAGAAGAAGAAGTTGTGGGTCTCCTCTCCTCCTCTCGCCCTTCTTGTGTAATGGGCTGGCTTCTACTTAATGTAGTAAGAGCCAGCCCTCTTGTGCCCTTTCTCACTGACGGGCATGATTTTCCTCCAGAGCGGTGTCCTGCTGGGAGATTTTTGTCCTTACATATTGGACATTCTACTTTCTCCCGACAGGACCTCGCTTCATGTCCCTTGCCGCACCTAAAGCACTGCCCGCTGCCTGACGTGGCCTCCCTCCAGGCATTTATAGCACTGGAGGGAACTGTTTTCAAGCAGCTGTACCCCAACTATCGCCCACCCTATCCTTATTCTTTCCGCAGTCGCAATTTTGTTCGCCGCGGTTAGGAGGCATCTGGCTCATGCCGTTCCCATGCCATTTGGGGACATTCGTATGTCCCCAACCTTGACCTCTTCCTTTTCACATCCCCCGGCTAGTGATATCGATGTGGCTATTTCCGGGGGAGTGATCGATTCCTCGAGTCCTCTTAGCCGGATCTCCGCCATTTTGGTGGGTCTATCCACCCTGACGCTGTCCTTTCCCGCGAACACCTTTCTAAGGTTTAGTGCCAGCTTATCAGCCAGCGCATTACCATTCTTGCCGGGGACCTCAAATATGAGGGCCCCGGTTATTGCTCTCCTTATTTTGACTCCCTCTGTGATGCCGAGGGAACCAAGGCTTATTCTTGTTCTTGCCTCTCGCATAGTCTCCTCATACTTGCCAGGAGGGCACGTAACGGTTACTGCCGCCGTTTTTGGTTCCCTCCTGGCCTTTGTCTCGATTTTGGGTTTGGTCGGTTGTCCCTTCCTCTTCTCCTCCATCGTTGTCTGTCCTTGGGCAGTAGTTTGTGTCGCTTTTTTTGCCTTTTGGGCTGTTTTGCGACTAACTACTGTAGCCCATGTATTTTTGTCTTCCTTTCCTTTCTGTTGTGCCGCTTTTACCGTTTGTTGTTGTTGCTGCTGTTGTTGTTGTTGCTGCTGTTGTTGTTGCAGCCTGGCGTTTTGCGGTTTCTGTCCTTCCTTCATGGCCTTTGGTTGTTGCCTTGCTGCAGTTTCCTTCTCGTTCTTCCTCGTTGGGGGTTTTGCGACCCTGCTCTTCCCCGGATTGGCAGGGGGATTGAGCGTGGTCGCAGTCGTTGGTTTCCCCTTCTTTTCCTCCTTATCCTTTCCTTTGTCCCTTCCCCTGGTCTTCGTCAGGGGGGCCGGTCTAATTATCTGAGAAGTGTCAATGCCTCTCAGTTTGTCCTTCTTCCATGCGTCATGGTTGTTAGTTGGGACGCCTAGTCTCTTGTCGAGTAGGCGTTCCATCACGCCTTCCAGCATGGCCATGAAGCGCTCCTGATGCTCCATTTCCCCGCCCATTGACTTGTCGGCTGTTTGCGACAAGACATTCATCGGTGAGGGGTTCCACGTGGCCATGGGTTCGCTGTCCTCCTCCATCATTACATCCTCTTCTTCTTCCTCCCTCCTTGAGGGGCTCGAGATCTCCCCACTTAATTGTGGAAGTGAGATTCCGGGTTCCTCCCGATGCCTGGAGGCCCGCCGTCTTCCGACGGGGAAGTGGGGCTTCCTCGCATCCCTCCTGTTCTCTCCTCGTCCTTCTTATCTCCCTCCTCGGCCTCTGCGATAGAGGTATTTCCTGTGTTTGTTCCAGGATTTCTTCGTCTAGGGATGGTTGCGAAGTCCCGGAATTTCTATCCCAGAAGTCCTCTCCATCTCCCGTTGCAGGAACCTTCTTCTTCTTCTCTGTGTTCTTGAACTTGTTTAGAAGAATCTTGTTTAGAAGAAGTTCCTGTTCTCGTGCCTTATTTTGTCCATCTGGGCCCTCGTCCAATTGCTGGTCGATTGGTGTATCTATCGGGTTTTGGGCCCTGATGGCCAGAGCGGTTGCTGCCGCGCATATACTCGTGGCTGCGTCTTTCGTCCCTTTTGTTAGAGTGCCCTTTATTTGACCACTCTTCACGGCTATCTTGTATAGCGTTGTGGCCTGTTCGGCCGCTAACGCTTCCAGGTCTGATGTAGGCCTATGCCTATATTCTGCCTCCTTGTCTCGAATTTCTTCGAGGAACTCTTTATACGACTTAGTCGTGTCCGGCTTCTCTAAAGGTTCGAGTATGTCTCTCTCCTTTCTCGCTACCGCCACTGCCTGCATCTTCTTCTCCTTTTCCTTCTTTTTCCGGAGTCCTCCGGAAGAAGTGTTTCCGGTCTTCCACGATCCCTCTTTTCAGGGATCTCGGAGACCTCGACGTCACTCTCCTCCCCGCTGGTGATCAACTCGGTGTATATGGTCCGAGTCTCGTCGTTCGGATCTCCTTCTTTTGAGCCTCTGAGGGCCTGCGGCTCTTGACTGCCGCTACTTCCTTGAAGAGGTTCCCCCTTCATTTCTTCTGTGCGCCCATACAAGGCTGCTGTGCGCCTACAAAAAGTGGCTGCTGTGCGCCGATAAATTATTACATATTTACAAAAAAATGGTATCTTTGTAATTATTATATTTTTATCGAATATATATAAATGTCTGTAAAGACAAAAAAGCATAGAATTCTATCACCTAAGGATAAAGATAAAATCATTCGAGGTGAATGGTTAACCGATATACATATGGAATATTTTGACAATTTATTGCAAAATTGTTCAGATTATAGACGTGTCGAAACATGACGATTACAACTTCCTGATACTATTCAGCCTATGCCAATTGATAAAAAGCATATACAAATATTACATAGTTCATCAGGTCCATCAGATGGACATTGGGTGTGTAGTTATTACGATACAAAAAATATATTTATTTATGATTCATTATTAAAATGTACTATTAAAATGTATAATCGATGAATTTTTGGCTCGTCTTAAAATATTAGAAATCGATACTTTTTACCGCTGACCCTATGCGACGCATCCTTAATTTATGTATAGCAAATGAAAAAGTTTGTACGCTGTTGTCTGCTTGGTACCAAAAGATTCTGTAATCAATGTACTATTAAAATGTATAATGGATGAACTTTTGGCTCGTCTTTAAATATTAGAAATCGATACTTTTTTACCGCTGACCCCACGCAACCTTATTTTATGTATATCAAGTTAAAAAATTTGTACGCTGGTGTCTGTTTGGTACCAAATGGTTCTGTAATCAATGTATTATTAAAATGTATAATCGATGAATTTTTGGCTCGTCTTAAAATATTAGAAATCCATACTTTTTTACCGCTGACCCTATGCGACGCAACCTTATTTTATGTATATCAAGTTAAAAAATTTGTACGCTGGTGTCTGTTTGGTACCAAATGGTTCTGTAATCAATGTACTATTAAAATGTATAATCGATGAATTTTTGGCTCGTCTTAAAATATTAGAAATCCATACTTTTTTACCGCTGACCCTATGCGACGCAACCTTATTTTATGTATATCAAGTTAAAAAATTTGTACGCTGGTGTCTGTTTGGTACCAAATGATTCTGTAATCAATGTACTATTAAAATGTATAATCGATGAATTTTTGGCTCGTCTTAAAATATTAGAAATCGATACTTTTTTACCGCTGACCCCATTCGACGCAACTTTATTTTATGTATATCAAGTTAAAAAATTTGTACGCTGGTGTCTGTTTGGTACCAAATGGTTCTGTAATCAATGTACTATTAAAATGTATAATCGATGAAATTTTGGCTCGTCTTAAAATATTAGAAATCCATACTTTTTTACCGCTGACCCTATGCGACGCAACCTTATTTTATGTATATCAAGTTAAAAAATTTGTACGCTGGTGTCTGCATGCTATCAAAAGATTCTGTAATCAATGTACTATTAAAATGTATAATCGATGAATTTTTGGCTCGTCTTAAAATATTAGAAATCGATACTTTTTTACCGCTGACCCTATGCGACGCAACCTTATTTTATGTATATCAAGTTAAATAATTTGTACGCTGGTGTCTGTTTGGTACCAAATGATTCTGTAATCAATGTACTATTAAAATGTATAATCGATGAATTTTTGGCTCGTCTTAAAATATTAGAAATCGATACTTTTTTACCGCTGACCCCATTCGACGCAACTTTATTTTATGTATATCAAGTTAAAAAATTTGTACGCTGGTGTCTGTTTGGTACCAAATGGTTCTGTAATCAATGTACTATTAAAATGTATAATCGATGAAATTTTGGCTCGTCTTAAAATATTAGTAATCCATACTTTTTTACCGCTGACCCTATGCGACGCAACCTTATTTTATGTATATCAAGTTAAAAAATTTGTACGCTGGTGTCTGTTTGGTACCAAATGATTCTGTAATCAATGTACTATTAAAATGTATAATCGATGAATTTTTGGCCCGTCTTTAAATATTTGTAATCAATACTTTTTTACCGCTGACCCCATTCGACGCAACTTTATTTTATGTATATCAAGTTAAAAAATTTGTACGCTGGTGTCTGCATGCTATCAAAAGATTCTGTAATCAATGTACTATTAAAATGTATAATCGATGAATTTTTGGCTCGTCTTAAAATATTAGAAATCGATACTTTTTTACCGCTGACCCTATGCGACGCAACTTTATTTTATGTATATCAAGTTAAAAAATTTGTACGCTGGTGTCTGTTTGGTACCAAATGGTTCTGTAATCAATGTACTATTAAAATGTATAATCGATGAATTTTTGGCTCGTCTTAAAATATTAGAAATCGATACTTTTTTACCGCTGATCCTATGCGACGCAACCTTATTTTATGTATATCAAGTTAAATAATTTGTACGCTGGTGTCTGTTTGGTACCAAATGATTGTGTAATGAATGTACTATTAAAATGTATAATCGATGAATTTTTGGCTCGTCTTAAAATATTAGAAATCGATACTTTTTTACCGCTGACCCCATTCGACGCAACTTTATTTTATGTATATCAAGTTAAAAAATTTATACGCTGGTGTCTGTTTGGTACCAAATGATTGTGTAATCAATGTACTATTAAAATGTATAATCGATGAATTTTTGGCTCGTCTTAAAATATTAGAAATCGATACTTTTTTACCGCTGACCCTATGCGACGCATCCTTAATTTATGTATAGCAAATGAAAAAGTTTGTACGCTGTTGTCTGCTTGGTACCAAAAGATTCTGTAATCAATGTACTATTAAAATGTATAATGGATGAATTTTTGGCTCGTCTTTAAATATTAGAAATCGATACTTTTTTACCGCTGACCCCATGCGACGCAACCTTATTTTATGTATATCAAGTTAAAAAATTTGTACGCTGGTGTCTGTTTGGTACCAAATGATTCTGTAATCAATGTACTATTAAAATGTATAATCGATGAATTTTTGGCTCGTCTTAAAATATTAGAATTCCATACTTTTTTACCGCTGACCCCATGCGACGCAACCTTATTTTATGTATATCAAGTTAAAAAATTTGTACGCTGGTGTCTGTTTGGTACCAAATGGTTCTGTAATCAATGTACTATTAAAATGTATAATCGATGAATTTTTGGCTCGTCTTAAAATATTAGAAATCCATACTTTTTTACCGCTGACCCTATGCGACGCAACCTTATTTTATGTATATCAAGTTAAAAAATTTGTACGCTGGTGTCTGTTTGATACCAAATGATTCTGTAATCAATTTACTATTAAAATGTATAATCGATGAAATTTTGGCTCGTCTTAAAATATTAGAAATCCATACTTTTTTACCGCTGACCCTATGCGACGCAACCTTATTTTATGTATATCAAGTTAAAAAATTTGTACGCTGGTGTCTGTTTGGTACCAAATGATTCTGTAATCAATGTACTATTAAAATGTATAATCGATGAATTTTTGGCTCGTCTTTAAATATTTGTAATCGATACTTTTTTACCGCTGACCCCATTCGACGCAACTTTATTTTATGTATGGTATCAAAAGATTCTGTAATCAATGTACTATTAAAATGTATAATCGATGAATTTTTGGCTCGTCTTAAAATATTAGAAATCGATATTTTTTTACCGCTGACCCTATGCGACGCAACCTTATTTTATGTATATCAAGTTAAATAATTTGTACGCTGGTGTCTGTTTGGTACCAAATGATTGTGTAATCAATGTACTATTAAAATGTATAATCGATGAATTTTTGGCTCGTCTTAAAATATTAGAAATCGATACTTTTTTACCGCTGTCCCCATTCGACGCAACTTTATTTTATGTATATCAAATTAAAAAATTTGTACGCTGGTGTCTGCATGATATCAAAAGATTCTGTAATCAATGTACTATTAAAATGTATAATCGATGAATTTTTGGCTCGTCTTAAAATATTAGAAATCGATACTTTTTTACCGCTGACCCTATGCGACGCAACCTTATTTTATGTATATCAAGTTAAATAATTTGTACGCTGGTGTCTGTTTGGTACCAAATGATTGTGTAATCAATGTACTATTAAAATGTATAATCGACGAATTTTTGGCTCGTCTTAAAATATTAGAAATCGATACTTTTTTACCGCTGACCTCATTCGACGCAACTTTATTTTATGTATATCAAGTTAAAAAATTTGTACGCTGGTGTCTGCATGGTACCAAATGGTTCTGTAATCAATGTACTATTAAAATGTATAATCGATTAATTTTTGGCTCGTTTTAAAATATTAGAAATCGATACTTTTTTACCGCTGACCCCATTCGACGCAACTTTATTTTATGTATATCAAGTTAAAAAATTTGTACGCTGGTGTCTGTTTGGTACCAAATGGTTCTGTAATCAATGTACTATTAAAATGTATAATCGATGAATTTTTGGCTCGTCTTAAAATATTAGAAATCGATACTTTTTTACCGCTGACCCTATGAGACGCATCCTTAATTTATGTATAGCAAATGAAAAAGTTTGTATGCTGTTGTCTGCTTGGTACCAAAAGATTCTGTAATCAATGTACTATTAAAATGTATAATCGATGAATTTTTGGCTCGTCTTAAAATATTAGAAATCGATACTTTTTTACCGCTGACCCTATGCGACGCAACCTTATTTTATGTATATCAAGTTAAAAAATTTGTACGCTGGTGTCTGTTTGGTACCAAATGATTCTGTAATCAATGTACTATTAAAATGTATAATCGATGAATTTTTGGCTCGTCTTAAAATATTAGAAATCGATACATTTTTACCGCTGACCACATTCGACGCAACTTTATTTTATGTATATCAAGTTAAAAAATTTGTACGCTGGTGTCTGTTTGGTACCAAATGGTTCTGTAATCAATGTACTATTAAAATGTATAATCGATGAATTTTTGGCTCGTCTTAAAATATTAGAAATCGATACTTTTTTACCGCTGACCCCATTTGACGCAACTTTATTTTATGTATAGCAAGTTAAAAAATTTGTACGCTGGTGTCTGTTTGGTACCAAATGGTTCTGTAATCAATATACTATTAAAATGTATAATCGATGAATTTTTGGCTCGTCTTAAAATATTAGAAATCGATACTTTTTTACCGCTGACCCTATGCGACGCAACCTTATTTTATGTATATCAAGTTAAAAAATTTGTACGCTGGTGTCTGTTTGGTACCAAATGATTGTGTAATCAATGTACTATTAAAATGTATAATCGATGAATTTTTGGCTCGTCTTAAAATATTAGAAATCGATACTTTTTTACCGCTGTCCCCATTCGACGCAACTTTATTTTATGTATATCAAATTAAAAAATTTGTACGCTGGTGTCTGCATGATATCAAAAGATTCTGTAATCAATGTACTATTAAAATGTATAATCGATGAATTTTTGGCTCGTCTTAAAATATTAGAAATCGATACTTTTTTACCGCTGACCCTATGCGACGCAACCTTATTTTATGTATATCAAGTTAAATAATTTGTACGCTGGTGTCTGTTTGGTACCAAATGATTGTGTAATCAATGTACTATTAAAATGTATAATCGACGAATTTTTGGCTCGTCTTAAAATATTAGAAATCGATACTTTTTTACCGCTGACCCCATTCGACGCAACTTTATTTTATGTATATCAAGTTAAAAAATTTGTACGCTGGTGTCTGCATGGTACCAAATGGTTCTGTAATCAATGTACTATTAAAATGTATAATCGATTAATTTTTGGCTCGTCTTAAAATATTAGAAATCGATACTTTTTTACCGCTGACCCCATTCGACGCAACTTTACTTTATGTATATCAAGTTAAAAAATTTGTACGCTGGTGTCTGTTTGGTACCAAATGGTTCTGTAATCAATGTACTATTAAAATGTATAATCGATGAATTTTTGGCTCGTCTTAAAATATTAGAAATCGATACTTTTTTACCGCTGACCCTATGAGACGCATCCTTAATTTATGTATAGCAAATGAAAAAGTTTGTATGCTGTTGTCTGCTTGGTACCAAAAGATTCTGTAATCAATGTACTATTAAAATGTATAATCGATGAATTTTTGGCTCGTCTTAAAATATTAGAAATCGATACTTTTTTACCGCTGACCCTATGCGACGCAACCTTATTTTATGTATATCAAGTTAAAAAATTTGTACGCTGGTGTCTGTTTGGTACCAAATGATTCTGTAATCAATGTACTATTAAAATGTATAATCGATGAATTTTTGGCTCGTCTTAAAATATTAGAAATCGATACTTTTTTACCGCTGACCACATTCGACGCAACTTTATTTTATGTATGGTATCAACAGATTCTGTAATCAATGTACTATTAAAATGTATAATCGATGAATTTTTGGCTCGTCTTAAAATATTAGAAATCGATACTTTTTTACCGCTGACCCTATGCGACGCAACCTTATTTTATGTATATCAAGTTAAATAATTTGTACGCTGGTGTCTGTTTGGTACCAAATGATTGTGTAATCAATGTACTATTAAAATGTATAATCGACGAATTTTTGGCTCGTCTTAAAATATTAGAAATCGATACTTTTTTACCGCTGACCCCATTCGACGCAACTTTATTTTATGTATATCAAGTTAAAAAATTTGTACGCTGGTGTCTGCATGGTACCAAATGGTTCTGTAATCAATGTACTATTAAAATGTATAATCGATGAATTTTTGGCTCGTCTTAAAATATTAGAAATCGATACTTTTTTACCGCTGACCCCATTTGACGCAACTTTATTTTATGTATAGCAAGTTAAAAAATTTATACGCTGGTGTCTGTTTGGTACCAAATGGTTCTGTAATCAATATACTATTAAAATGTATAATCGATGAATTTTTGGCTCGTCTTAAAATATTAGAAATCGATACTTTTTTACCGCTGACCCTATGCGACGCAACCTTATTTTATGTATATCAAGTTAAAAAATTTGTACGCTGGTGTCTGTTTGGTACCAAATGATTCTGTAATCAATGTACTATTAAAATGTATAATCGATGAATTTTTGGCTCGTCTTAAAATATTAGAAATCGATACTTTTTTACCGCTGACCCCATTCGACGCAACTTTATTTTATGTATATCAAGTTAAAAAATTTGTACGCTGGTGTCTGTTTGGTACCAAATGATTCTGTAATCAATGTACTATTAAAATGTATAATCGATGAATTTTTGGCTCGTCTTAAAATATTAGAAATCGATACTTTTTTACCGCTGACCCCATTCGACGCAACTTTATTTTATGTATATCAAGTTAAAAAATTTGTACGCTGGTGTCTGTTTGGTACCAAATGGTTCTGTAATCAATGTACTATTAAAATGTATAATCGATGAAAATTTGGCTCGTCTTAAAATATTAGAAATCCATACTTTTTTACCGCTGACCCTATGCGACGCAACCTTATTTTATGTATATCAAGTTAAAAAATTTCTACGCTGGTGTCTGTTTGGTACCAAATGATTCTGTAATCAATGTACTATTAAAATGTATGATCGAATTTTTGGCTCGTCTTTAAATATTTGTAATCGATACTTTTTTACCGCTGACCCCATTCGACGCAACTTTATTTTATGTATGGTATCAACAGATTCTGTAATCAATGTACTATTAAAATGTATAATCGATGAATTTTTGGCTCGTCTTAAAATATTAGAAATCGATACTTTTTTACCGCTGACCCTATGCGACGCAACCTTATTTTATGTATATCAAGTTAAATAATTTGTACGCTGGTGTCTGTTTGGTACCAAATGATTGTGTAATCAATGTACTATTAAAATGTATAATCGACGAATTTTTGGCTCGTCTTAAAATATTAGAAATCGATACTTTTTTACCGCTGACCCCATTCGACGCAACTTTATTTTATGTATATCAAGTTAAAAAATTTGTACGCTGGTGTCTGCATGGTACCAAATGGTTCTGTAATCAATGTACTATTAAAATGTATAATCGATTAATTTTTGGCTCGTCTTAAAATATTAGAAATCGATACTTTTTTACCGCTGACCCCATTCGACGCAACTTTATTTTATGTATATCAAGTTAAAAAATTTGTACGCTGGTGTCTGTTTGGTACCAAATGGTTCTGTAATCAATGTACTATTAAAATGTATAATCGATGAATTTTTGGCTCGTCTTAAAATATTAGAAATCGATACTTTTTTACCGCTGACCCCATTTGACGCAACTTTATTTTATGTATAGCAAGTTAAAAAATTTGTACGCTGGTGTCTGTTTGGTACCAAATGGTTCTGTAATCAATGTACTATTAAAATGTATAATCGATGAATTTTTGGCTCGTCTTAAAATATTAGAAATCGATACTTTTTTACCGCTGACTCTATGCGACGCAACCTTATTTTATGTATATCAAGTTAAAAAATTTGTACGCTGGTGTCTGTTTGGTACCAAATGATTCTGTAATCAATGTACTATTAAAATGTATAATCGATGAATTTTTGGCTCGTCTTAAAATATTAGAAATCGATACTTTTTTACCGCTGACCCCATTCGACGCAACTTTATTTTATCGTATATCAAGTTAAAAAATTTGTACGCTGGTGTCTGTTTGGTACCAAATGGTTCTGTAATCAATGTACTATTAAAATGTATAATCGATGAAATTTTGGCTCGTCTTAAAATATTAGAAATCCATACTTTTTTACCGCTGACCCTATGCGACGCAACCTTATTTTATGTATATCAAGTTAAAAAATTTGTACGCTGGTGTCTGTTTGGTACCAAATGATTCTGTAATCAATGTACTATTAAAATGTATAATCGATGAATTTTTGGCTCGTCTTAAAATATTAGAAATCGATACTTTTTTACCGCTGACCCCATTCGACGCAACTTTATTTTATGTATATCAAGTTAAAAAATTTGTACGCTGGTGTCTGTTTGGTACCAAATGGTTCTGTAATCAATGTACTATTAAAATGTATAATCGATGAAAATTTGGCTCGTCTTAAAATATTAGAAATCCATACTTTTTTACCGCTGACCCTATGCGACGCAACCTTATTTTATGTATATCAAGTTAAAAAATTTGTACGCTGGTGTCTGTTTGGTACCAAATGATTCTGTAATCAATGTACTATTAAAATGTATAATCGAATTTTTGGCTCGTCTTTAAATATTTGTAATCGATACTTTTTTACCGCTGACCCCATTCGACGCAACTTTATTTTATGTATGGTATTAAAAGATTCTGTAATCAATGTACTATTAAAATGTATAATCGATGAATTTTTGGCTCGTCTTAAAATATTAGAAATCGATACTTTTTTACCGCTGACCCTATGCGACGCAACCTTATTTTATGTATATCAAGTTAAATAATTTGTACGCTGGTGTCTGTTTGGTACCAAATGATTGTGTAATCAATGTACTATTAAAATGTATAATCGATGAATTTTTGGCTCGTCTTTAAATATTTGAAATCGATACTTTTTTACCGCTGACCCTAAGCGACGCAACCTTATTTTATGTATATCAAGTTAAAAAATTTGTACGCTGGTGTCTGTTTGGTACCAAATGATTCTGTAATCAATATACTATTAAAATGTATAATCGATGAATTTTTGGCTCGTCTTTAAATATTTGTAATCGATACTTTTTTACCGCTGACCCCATTCGACGCAACTTTATTTTATGTATATCAAGTTAAAAAATTTGTACGCTGGTGTCTGCATGGTATCAAAAGATTCTGTAATCAATGTACTATTAAAATGTATAATCGATGAATTTTTGGCTCGTCTTAAAATATTAGAAATCGATACTTTTTTACCGCTGACCCTATGCGACGCAACCTTATTTTATGTATATCAAGTTAAAAAATTTGTACGCTGGTGTCTGTTTGGTACCAAATGATTCTGTAATCAATGTACTATTAAAATGTATAATCGATGAATTTTTGGCTCGTCTTAAAATATTAGAAATCGATACTTTTTTACCGCTGACCCCATTCGACGCAACTTTATTTTATGTATATCAAGTTAAAAAATTTGTACGCTGGTGTCTGTTTGGTACCAAATGGTTCTGTAATCAATGTACTATTAAAATGTATAATCGATGAAAATTTGGCTCGTCTTAAAATATTAGAAATCCATACTTTTTTACCGCTGACCCTATGCGACGCAACCTTATTTTATGTATATCAAGTTAAAAAATTTGTACGCTGGTGTCTGTTTGGTACCAAATGATTCTGTAATCAATGTACTATTAAAATGTATAATCGATGAATTTTTGGCTCGTCTTTAAATATTTGTAATCGATACTTTTTTACCGCTGACCCCATTCGACGCAACTTTATTTTATGTATGGTATCAAAAGATTCTGTAATCAATGTACTATTAAAATGTATAATCGATGAATTTTTGGCTCGTCTTAAAATATTAGAAATCGATATTTTTTTACCGCTGACCCTATGCGACGCAACCTTATTTTATGTATATCAAGTTAAATAATTTGTACGCTGGTGTCTGTTTGGTACCAAATGATTGTGTAATCAATGTACTATTAAAATGTATAATCGATGAATTTTTGGCTCGTCTTAAAATATTAGAAATCGATACTTTTTTACCGCTGTCCCCATTCGACGCAACTTTATTTTATGTAAACAAGGTTTAAGATTTTATTGACCAACACTGACTAACAAGGAGATGACGCCAATTGGAAAATCGCTTTTCCAACGAGTCATGGTGCGTTCGATAGCTTGTAGCTAGCTAACGAAAACCCTAAAGGCGTTTGCGCCAATGGGCCTTTGTTTAGTAGAAATTACGAGACAAAGTTAGAGTCACGCAGCTACGTTTCTCATAAGCAAGGACACTATGATTCTTTTCGAGTGAGCGGCGTGGCTGCGAAGACTAAGGCTCTCGTTCATTGTTTTTTGCGCCGGCGGCGAAGGTTCGAATCCCGCTGACGACTGCTTCGCTTCCTTTTTTTTTTTTTTCAATATTGGACATTAAAAAAATACTATATTATTATTTATTTATTATTTTTTATTTATTTATTTTTTTTACATAAAAATAAGTACATTTTTAAATGTTTGAACGCAATAAAAAACACAAATCATGTGAGTTGATTATTTTTTTCATGCAACTTATATCAAAATAAAATATGTAAACTTTAATCGTCTATATTATAAAAAATTTCCATTGCTTCGCAATGTCGTGGATGAAAATCCATGTAAAAATAAACATTGCGTGGTTAACATATACATCTTGGCAGTATAATTTGCAAATTACATGTTTGTTTATTATCTTTATTGTGGAATATTTTATATATGTATTAAAATTGTGTGTGAAATATGTAGAGATGAGAGAAAAGGACGGGCAAGTATACCTGCCAGCGTTTGAAAAGTCTTTGTTAGGTAGAAGGGACTGTTGTCCCCTCTATTCGATCTTTTTAACGGTTTTCACGAAGGCATTCTCACACGTTATAACGTGTCTCACCAGTTTCGTAACAGCATTTCGAAAGAGAGCGTGGCACGAAACATCGGTAAAAATGGAGACAACATATATTACTGATAATACTATTAAATATGTGCAACTACTTGCAAAGTGCGATATTTCAAAGGAAGATTTGACGGATGCAATCGAATATTTTCGAGGTAAATATATTATTAATGAAGAATTGAAAAAAACATCTGCTTTTATAACATCACAGTATATTTCAAATTATAATGTTAAATAATTGTTTGTAGATACTGTTGTACGCTTTAATTTAATATTTGCTGACGCCCCACGCAAATTTTCGAACAATGCCAAATTAGTTGGCGGCAAACTTTTTGAAAAATTTATTAAACTGTTGGGAGAGCATGAAATTATGGACGAAATTGAATATTATACAGAAGAAGGACAAGAGGTAGTTACCTGCGAAGATATGCCAAGTACGAGTGAGAATATACTCGATGAATTGGAAGACTATGAACCTCCGGAAAAAATTGCTGCGCATAAAATAGTACCATATAATGTCAAATTGAAGATTGTAATGACAGCTGAAGAACATCCACAGTGGTCTTTTAAAACATTAAAGCATCATTTTAAAAAGTATTTAAACCATGCCTCTGATGTTGCAAAATATAAAAAAGCTGTTTTGTCAGGTGGCACTTTTAGAGACAAATTAAATACAATAAAAGTTAATGTGTACGATCGCTTTGTAGAAGCAAGAAATAATAATCAATTAGTTACACGACGTTTGCTGCAACAATGGGCGATAGCTGTAGCCGCACAATATAACAATGCACAAAAGGAAAACGAAGAACCTATAAGTGCTTTCCATTTCGTAGCATCCAGCACATGGTTGACCAACTTTTTACACGATCACAAGATATCGAATCGTCGCGTTGTCCGGTATATTTCTAAAAAAGAGGCAATTGAACCAGAAGCTGTGATAAAATCAGCGGAACAGTTTCAAAAATTAATTCAAGCAATTTCACCGGATTACGACCCCGATTTTGTAATTAATACAGATCAAACAGGATGTGAGTATAGAGTTAATGTGTCGCGAACTTACACGCATACTGGAGAAAAATTAGTCCAATTGTATATCGGCGATTTAAATAAAGTTTCGCATTCGTACACCGCCCAATATTCGCTGACAAAATCCGGGAAGTTATTAAATAAAGTATTTGTTTGTTTGCAAGAATATTCTGATTATTTTGGAGTACGTGTAAAAAAAGATGTAGATGAGTTATTAAAATTATGTAAAAATGTTGTCGTTGTATGTTCCAAATCGGGCAAATTAACAACGTCATTATACGAACAGTATTTGAAAAATGTTGTTAAACCGTATGTCCGGGATAATTTGTTTTTATTTATTGTTGATTCCTGGGGAGGACAAAAAAACATCCAAACATATAACGAAATATTCCGCAACAAAAATAATAAACCAACATGTAATTTGCAAATTATACCACCAAAATGTACTCCGATTTGTCAGCCATGTGATGTATATTTTTACAGACAAGTAAAAATTATAATTAAAAAAATACAAAATTGTCCAGATGTCATTGCAAGCGACGAAAGCAAACAATTAAATACTCGTGCTGATGCAATTCGCATACAATCAATAATTCATTATTTATTATCAGCACCAAAATTTAAAAATATGCTTCAATACGCATGGTATGCTGCAAAGTTAGCTGACAATAGAAACATCTTTTTAAATGTAAATCAAATATGCTTTCCCCCTATTATTGTTAATAAAAAATGCGAATGTGGACAATATAATTCCTTTATAAAATGTTCGTGGTGTGACAAAATTTTATGTTTCAAATGTTTTTATATTGATTTTCATCCACGACATTGCGAAGCAATGGAAATTTTTTATAATATAGACGATTAAAGTTTACATATTTTATTTTGATATAAGTTGCATGAAAAAAATAATCAACTCACATGATTTGTGTTTTTTATTGCGTTCAAACATTTAAAAATGTACTTATTTTTATGTAAAAAAAATAAATAAATAAAAAATAATAATAAATAATAATATAGTATTTTTTTAATGTCCAATATTGAAAAAAAAAAAAAGGAAGCGAAGCAGTCGTCAGCGGGATTCGAACCTTCGCCGCCGGCGCAAAAAACAATGAACGAGAGCCTTAGTCTTCGCAGCCACGCCGCTCACTCGAAAAGAATCATAGTGTCCTTGCTTATGAGAAACGTAGCTGCGTGACTCTAACTTTGTCTCGTAATTTCTACTAAACAAAGGCCCATTGGCGCAAACGCCTTTAGGGTTTTCGTTAGCTAGCTACAAGCTATCGAACGCACCATGACTCGTTGGAAAAGCGATTTTCCAATTGGCGTCATCTCCTTGTAAGACTAATTCTTATATTATAAGACTTAATTTGGGAATAATCTCAATTCGAGATTTATTTCCCGACTCCCCTCTAACCCCCCTGTAAAATTATAGGCGAGAAAAATATAGATCCGAAAGTCGCTGAATCGGGAATCGAACCCGAGACCTTTCGCTTGCCGGGCGACTGCTCTCACCAACTGAGCTATTCAGACCCTTCGATTCTATACTTTTCTCTGCCTTGATAAACAATTTCAATCAACACCATTATTAGGTCCAGGTGTGTAAATAACAATATGTAAGATGTGATTTGCCAGTCGAATTTTTAAACAAGGTTTAAGATTTTATTGACCAACACTGACTAAGACTAATTCTTATATTATAAGACTTAATTTGGGAATAATCTCAATTCGAGATTTATTTCCCGACTCCCCTCTAACCCCCCTGTAAAATTATTATATTTATTTTATGTATATCAAATTAAAAAATTTGTACGCTGGTGTCTGCATGATATCAAAAGATTCTGTAATCAATGTACTATTAAAATGTATAATCGATGAATTTTTGGCTCGTCTTAAAATATTAGAAATCGATACTTTTTTACCGCTGACCCTATGCGACGCAACCTTATTTTATGTATATCAAGTTAAATAATTTGTACGCTGGTGTCTGTTTGGTACCAAATGATTGTGTAATCAATGTACTATTAAAATGTATAATCGACGAATTTTTGGCTCGTCTTAAAATATTAGAAATCGATACTTTTTTACCGCTGACCCCATTCGACGCAACTTTATTTTATGTATATCAAGTTAAAAAATTTGTACGCTGGTGTCTGCATGGTACCAAATGGTTCTGTAATCAATGTACTATTAAAATGTATAATCGATTAATTTTTGGCTCGTCTTAAAATATTAGAAATCGATACTTTTTTACCGCTGACCCTATGAGACGCATCCTTAATTTATGTATAGCAAATGAAAAAGTTTGTATGCTGTTGTCTGTTTGGTACCAAATGGTTCTGTAATCAATGTACTATTAAAATGTATAATCGATGAAATTTTGGCTCGTCTTAAAATATTAGAAATCGATACTTTTTTACCGCTGACCCTATGCGACGCAACCTTATTTTATGTATATCAAGTTAAAAAATTTGTACGCTGGTGTCTGTTTGGTACCAAATGATTCTGTAATCAATGTACTATTAAAATGTATAATCGATGAATTTTTGGCTCGTCTTAAAATATTAGAAATCGATACTTTTTTACCGCTGACCCCATTCGACGCAACTTTATTTTATGTATATCAAGTTAAAAAATTTGTACGCTGGTGTCTGCATGGTACCAAATGGTTCTGTAATCAATGTACTATTAAAATGTATAATCGATTAATTTTTGGCTCATCTTAAAATATTAGAAATCGATACTTTTTTACCGCTGACCCCATTCGACGCAACTTTATTTTATGTATATCAAGTTAAAAAATTTGTACGCTGGTGTCTGTTTGGTACCAAATGGTTCTGTAATCAATGTACTATTAAAATGTATAATCGATGAATTTTTGGCTCGTCTTAAAATATTAGAAATCGATACTTTTTTACCGCTGACCCTATGAGACGCATCCTTAATTTATGTATAGCAAATGAAAAAGTTTGTATGCTGTTGTCTGCTTGGTACCAAAAGATTCTGTAATCAATGTACTATTAAAATGTATAATCGATGAATTTTTGGCTCGTCTTAAAATATTAGAAATCGATACTTTTTTACCGCTGACCCTATGCGACGCAACCTTATTTTATGTATATCAAGTTAAAAAATTTGTACGCTGGTGTCTGTTTGGTACCAAATGATTCTGTAATCAATGTACTATTAAAATGTATAATCGATGAATTTTTGGCTCGTCTTAAAATATTAGAAATCGATACTTTTTTACCGCTGACCCCATTCGACGCAACTTTATTTTATGTATATCAAGTTAAAAAATTTGTACGCTGGTGTCTGTTTGGTACCAAATGGTTCTGTAATCAATATACTATTAAAATGTATAATCGATGAAATTTTGGCTCGTCTTAAAATATTAGAAATCCATACTTTTTTACCGCTGACCCTATGCGACGCAACCTTATTTTATGTATATCAAGTTAAAAAATTTGTACGCTGGTGTCTGTTTGGTACCAAATGGTTCTGTAATCAATGTACTATTAAAATGTATAATCGATGAATTTTTGGCTCGTCTTAAAATATTAGAAATCGATACTTTTTTACCGCTGACCTCATTCGACGCAACTTTATTTTATGTATAGCAAGTTAAAAAATTTGTACGCTGGTGTCTGTTTGGTACCAAATGGTTCTGTAATCAATGTACTATTAAAATGTATAATCGATGAATTTTTGGCTCGTCTTAAAATATTAGAAATCGATACTTTTTTACCGCTGACCCTATGCGACGCAACCTTATTTTATGTATATCAAGTTAAAAAATTTGTACGCTGGTGTCTGTTTGGTACCAAATGATACTGTAATCAATGTACTATTAAAATGTATAATCGATGAATTTTTGGCTCGTCTTAAAATATTAGAAATCGATACTTTTTTACCGCTGACCCCATTCGACGCAACATTATTTTATGTATATCAAGTTAAAAAATTTGTACGCTGGTGTCTGTTTGGTACCAAATGGTTCTGTAATCAATGTACTATTAAAATGTATAATCGATGAAAATTTGGGTCGTCTTAAAATATTAGAAATCCATACTTTTTTACCGCTGACCCTATGCGACGCAACCTTATTTTATGTATATCAAGTTAAAAAATTTGTACGCTGGTGTCTGTTTGGTACCAAATGGTTCTGTAATCAATGTACTATTAAAATGTATAATCGATGAATTTTTGGCTCGTCTTAAAATATTAGAAATCGATACTTTTTTACCGCTGACCCCATTCGACGCAACATTATTTTATGTATATCAAGTTAAAAAATTTGTACGCTGGTGTCTGCATGGTATCAAAAGATTCTGTAATCAATGTACTATTAAAATGTATAATCGATGAATTTTTGGCTCGTCTTAAAATATTAGAAATCGATACTTTTTTACCGCTGACCCTATGCGACGCAACCTTATTTTATGTATATCAAGTTAAAAAATTTGTACGCTGGTGTCTGTTTGGTACCAAATGGTTCTGTAATCAATGTACTATTAAAATGTATAATCGATGAATTTTTGGCTCGTCTTAAAATATTAGAAATCGATACTATTTTACCGCTGACCCTATGCGACGCAACCTTATTTTATGTATAGCAAATGAAAAAGTTTGTACGCTGTTGTCTGCTTGGTACCAAAAGATTCTGTAATCAATGTACTATTAAAATGTATAATCGATGAATTTTTGGCTCGTCTTAAAATATTAGAAATCGATACTTTATTACCGCTGACCCCATTCGACGCAACTTTATTTTATGTATATCAAGTTAAAAAATTTGTACGCTGGTGTCTGTTTGGTACCAAATGGTTCTGTAATCAATGTACTATTAAAATGTATAATCGATGAAATTTTGGCTCGTCTTAAAATATTAGAAATCCATACTTTTTTACCGCTGACCCTATGCGACGCAACCTTATTTTATGTATATCAAGTTAAAAAATTTGTACGCTGGTGTCTGTTTGGTACCAAATGATTCTGTAATCAATGTACTATTAAAATGTATAATCGATGAATTTTTGGCTCGTCTTAAAATATTAGAAATCGATACTTTTTTACCGCTGACCCCATTCGACGCAACTTTATTTTATGTATATCAAGTTAAAAAATTTGTACGTTGGTGTCTGTTTGGTACCAAATGGTTCTGTAATCAATGTACTATTAAAATGTATAATCGATGAAATTTTGGCTCGTCTTAAAATATTAGAAATCCATACTTTTTTACCGCTGACCCTATGCGACGCAACCTTATTTTATGTATATCAAGTTAAAAAATTTGTACGCTGGTGTCTGTTTGGTACCAAATGATTCTGTAATCAATGTACTATTAAAATGTATAATCGATGAATTTTTGGCTCGTCTTAAAATATTAGAAATCGATACTTTTTTACCGCTGACCCCATTCGACGCAACTTTATTTTATGTATAGCAAGTTAAAAAATTTGTACGCTGGTGTCTGTTTGGTACCAAATGGTTCTGTAATCAATGTACTATTAAAATGTATAATCGATGAATTTTTGGCTCGTCTTAAAATATTAGAAATCGATACTTTATTACCGCTGACCCCATTCGACGCAACTTTATTTTATGTATATCAAGTTAAAAAATTTGTACGCTGGTGTCTGTTTGGTACCAAATGGTTCTGTAATCAATGTACTATTAAAATGTATAATCGATGAATTTTTGGCTCGTTTTAAAATATTAGAAATCGATACTTTTTTACCGCTGACCCTATGCGACGCAACCTTATTTTATGTATATCAAGTTAAAAAATTTGTACGCTGGTGTCTGTTTGGTACCAAATGATTCTGTAATCAATGTACTATTAAAATGTATAATCGATGAATTTTTGGCTCGTCTTAAAATATTAGAAATCGATACTTTTTTACCGCTGACCCCATTCGACGCAACTTTATTTTATGTATATCAAGTTAAAAAATTTGTACGCTGGTGTCTGTTTGGTACCAAATGGTTCTGTAATCAATGTACTATTAAAATGTATAATCGATGAAAATTTGGCTCGTCTTAAAATATTAGAAATCCATACTTTTTTACCGCTGACCCTATGCGACGCAACCTTATTTTATGTATATCAAGTTAAATAATTTGTACGCTGGTGTCTGTTTGGTACCAAATGATTGTGTAATCAATGTACTATTAAAATGTATAATCGATGAATTTTTGGCTCGTCTTAAAATATTAGAAATCGATACTTTTTTACCGCTGACTCCATTCGACGCAACTTTATTTTATGTATATCAAGTTAAAAAATTTGTACGCTGGTGTCTGCATGCTATCAAAAGATTCTGTAATCAATGTACTATTAAAATGTATAATCGATGAATTTTTGGCTCGTCTTTAAATATTTGAAATCGATACTTTTTTACCGCTGACCCCATTCGACGCAACTTTATTTTATGTATATCAAGTTAAAAAATTTGTACGCTGGTGTCTGCATGGTATCAAAAGATTCTGTAATCAATGTACTATTAAAATGTATAATCGATGAATTTTTGGCTCGTCTTAAAATATTAGAAATCGATACTTTTTTACCGCTGACCCTATGCGACGCAACCTTATTTTATGTATATCAAGTTAAAAAATTTGTACGCTGGTGTCTGTTTGGTACCAAATGGTTCTGTAATCAATGTACTATTAAAATGTATAATCGATGAATTTTTGGCTCGTCTTAAAATATTAGAAATCGATACTTTTTTACCGCTGACCCTATGCGACGCAACTTTATTTTATGTATATCAAGTTAAAAAATTTGTACGCTGGTGTCTGCATGCTATCAAAAGATTCTGTAATCAATGTACTATTAAAATGTATAATCGATGAATTTTTGGCTCGTCTTAAAATATTAGAAATCGATACTTTTTTACCGCTGACCCCATTCGACGCAACTTTATTTTATGTATAGCAAGTTAAAAAATTTATACGCTGGTGTCTGTTTGGTACCAAATGGTTCTGTAATCAATATACTATTAAAATGTATAATCGATGAATTTTTGGCTCGTCTTAAAATATTAGAAATCGATACTTTTTTACCGCTGACCCCATTTGACGCAACTTTATTTTATGTATAGCAAGTTAAAAAATTTATACGCTGGTGTCTGTTTGGTACCAAATGGTTCTGTAATCAATATACTATTAAAATGTATAATCGATGAATTTTTGGCTCGTCTTAAAATATTAGAAATCGATACTTTTTTACCGCTGACCCTATGCGACGCAACCTTATTTTATGTATATCAAGTTAAAAAATTTGTACGCTGGTGTCTGTTTGGTACCAAATGATTCTGTAATCAATGTACTATTAAAATGTATAATCGATGAATTTTTGGCTCGTCTTAAAATATTAGAAATCGATACTTTTTTACCGCTGACCCCATTCGACGCAACTTTATTTTATGTATATCAAGTTAAAAAATTTGTACGCTGGTGTCTGTTTGGTACCAAATGGTTCTGTAATCAATGTACTATTAAAATGTATAATCGATGAAATTTTGGCTCGTCTTAAAATATTAGAAATCCATACTTTTTTACCGCTGACCCTATGCGACGCAACCTTATTTTATGTATATCAAGTTAAAAAATTTGTACGCTGGTGTCTGTTTGGTACCAAATGATTCTGTAATCAATGTACTATTAAAATGTATAATCGATGAATTTTTGGCTCGTCTTAAAATATTAGAAATCGATACTTTTTTACCGCTGACCCCATTCGACGCAACTTTATTTTATGTATATCAAGTTAAAAAATTTGTACGCTGGTGTCTGTTTGGTACCAAATGGTTCTGTAATCAATGTACTATTAAAATGTATAATCGATGAAAATTTGGCTCGTCTTAAAATATTAGAAATCCATACTTTTTTACCGCTGACCCTATGCGACGCAACCTTATTTTATGTATATCAAGTTAAAAAATTTCTACGCTGGTGTCTGTTTGGTACCAAATGATTCTGTAATCAATGTACTATTAAAATGTATGATCGAATTTTTGGCTCGTCTTTAAATATTTGTAATCGATACTTTTTTACCGCTGACCCCATTCGACGCAACTTTATTTTATGTATGGTATCAACAGATTCTGTAATCAATGTACTATTAAAATGTATAATCGATGAATTTTTGGCTCGTCTTAAAATATTAGAAATCGATACTTTTTTACCGCTGACCCTATGCGACGCAACCTTATTTTATGTATATCAAGTTAAATAATTTGTACGCTGGTGTCTGTTTGGTACCAAATGATTGTGTAATCAATGTACTATTAAAATGTATAATCGACGAATTTTTGGCTCGTCTTAAAATATTAGAAATCGATACTTTTTTACCGCTGACCCCATTCGACGCAACTTTATTTTATGTATATCAAGTTAAAAAATTTGTACGCTGGTGTCTGCATGGTACCAAATGGTTCTGTAATCAATGTACTATTAAAATGTATAATCGATTAATTTTTGGCTCGTCTTAAAATATTAGAAATCGATACTTTTTTACCGCTGACCCCATTCGACGCAACTTTATTTTATGTATATCAAGTTAAAAAATTTGTACGCTGGTGTCTGTTTGGTACCAAATGGTTCTGTAATCAATGTACTATTAAAATGTATAATCGATGAATTTTTGGTTCGTCTTAAAATATTAGAAATCGATACTTTTTTACCGCTGACCACATTCGACGCAACTTTATTTTATGTATATCAAGTTAAAAAATTTGTACGCTGGTGTCTGTTTGGTACCAAATGGTTCTGTAATCAATGTACTATTAAAATGTATAATCGATGAATTTTTGGCTCGTCTTAAAATATTAGAAATCGATACTTTTTTACCGCTGACCCCATTTGACGCAACTTTATTTTATGTATAGCAAGTTAAAAAATTTGTACGCTGGTGTCTGTTTGGTACCAAATGGTTCTGTAATCAATGTACTATTAAAATGTATAATCGATGAATTTTTGGCTCGTCTTAAAATATTAGAAATCGATACTTTTTTACCGCTGACTCTATGCGACGCAACCTTATTTTATGTATATCAAGTTAAAAAATTTGTACGCTGGTGTCTGTTTGGTACCAAATGATTCTGTAATCAATGTACTATTAAAATGTATAATCGATGAATTTTTGGCTCGTCTTAAAATATTAGAAATCGATACTTTTTTACCGCTGACCCCATTCGACGCAACTTTATTTTATCGTATATCAAGTTAAAAAATTTGTACGCTGGTGTCTGTTTGGTACCAAATGGTTCTGTAATCAATGTACTATTAAAATGTATAATCGATGAAATTTTGGCTCGTCTTAAAATATTAGAAATCCATACTTTTTTACCGCTGACCCTATGCGACGCAACCTTATTTTATGTATATCAAGTTAAAAAATTTGTACGCTGGTGTCTGTTTGGTACCAAATGATTCTGTAATCAATGTACTATTAAAATGTATAATCGATGAATTTTTGGCTCGTCTTAAAATATTAGAAATCGATACTTTTTTACCGCTGACCCCATTCGACGCAACTTTATTTTATGTATATCAAGTTAAAAAATTTGTACGCTGGTGTCTGTTTGGTACCAAATGGTTCTGTAATCAATGTACTATTAAAATGTATAATCGATGAAAATTTGGCTCGTCTTAAAATATTAGAAATCCATACTTTTTTACCGCTGACCCTATGCGACGCAACCTTATTTTATGTATATCAAGTTAAAAAATTTGTACGCTGGTGTCTGTTTGGTACCAAATGATTCTGTAATCAATGTACTATTAAAATGTATAATCGAATTTTTGGCTCGTCTTTAAATATTTGTAATCGATACTTTTTTACCGCTGACCCCATTCGACGCAACTTTATTTTATGTATGGTATTAAAAGATTCTGTAATCAATGTACTATTAAAATGTATAATCGATGAATTTTTGGCTCGTCTTAAAATATTAGAAATCGATACTTTTTTACCGCTGACCCTATGCGACGCAACCTTATTTTATGTATATCAAGTTAAATAATTTGTACGCTGGTGTCTGTTTGGTACCAAATGATTGTGTAATCAATGTACTATTAAAATGTATAATCGATGAATTTTTGGCTCGTCTTTAAATATTTGAAATCGATACTTTTTTACCGCTGACCCTAAGCGACGCAACCTTATTTTATGTATATCAAGTTAAAAAATTTGTACGCTGGTGTCTGTTTGGTACCAAATGATTCTGTAATCAATATACTATTAAAATGTATAATCGATGAATTTTTGGCTCGTCTTTAAATATTTGTAATCGATACTTTTTTACCGCTGACCCCATTCGACGCAACTTTATTTTATGTATATCAAGTTAAAAAATTTGTACGCTGGTGTCTGCATGGTATCAAAAGATTCTGTAATCAATGTACTATTAAAATGTATAATCGATGAATTTTTGGCTCGTCTTAAAATATTAGAAATCGATACTTTTTTACCGCTGACCCTATGCGACGCAACCTTATTTTATGTATATCAAGTTAAAAAATTTGTACGCTGGTGTCTGTTTGGTACCAAATGATTCTGTAATCAATGTACTATTAAAATGTATAATCGATGAATTTTTGGCTCGTCTTAAAATATTAGAAATCGATACTTTTTTACCGCTGACCCCATTCGACGCAACTTTATTTTATGTATATCAAGTTAAAAAATTTGTACGCTGGTGTCTGTTTGGTACCAAATGGTTCTGTAATCAATGTACTATTAAAATGTATAATCGATGAAAATTTGGCTCGTCTTAAAATATTAGAAATCCATACTTTTTTACCGCTGACCCTATGCGACGCAACCTTATTTTATGTATATCAAGTTAAAAAATTTGTACGCTGGTGTCTGTTTGGTACCAAATGATTCTGTAATCAATGTACTATTAAAATGTATAATCGATGAATTTTTGGCTCGTCTTTAAATATTTGTAATCGATACTTTTTTACCGCTGACCCCATTCGACGCAACTTTATTTTATGTATGGTATCAAAAGATTCTGTAATCAATGTACTATTAAAATGTATAATCGATGAATTTTTGGCTCGTCTTAAAATATTAGAAATCGATATTTTTTTACCGCTGACCCTATGCGACGCAACCTTATTTTATGTATATCAAGTTAAATAATTTGTACGCTGGTGTCTGTTTGGTACCAAATGATTGTGTAATCAATGTACTATTAAAATGTATAATCGATGAATTTTTGGCTCGTCTTAAAATATTAGAAATCGATACTTTTTTACCGCTGTCCCCATTCGACGCAACTTTATTTTATGTAAACAAGGTTTAAGATTTTATTGACCAACACTGACTAAGACTAATTCTTATATTATAAGACTTAATTTGGGAATAATCTCAATTCGAGATTTATTTCCCGACTCCCCTCTAACCTCCCTGTAAAATTATAGGCGAGAAAAATATAGATCCGAAAGTCGCTGAATCGGGAATCGAACTCGAGACCTTTCGCTTGCCGGGCGACTGCTCTCACCAACTGAGCTATTCAGACCCTTCGATTCTATACTTTTCTCTGCCTTGATAAACAATTTCAATCAACACCATTATTAGGTCCAGGTGTGTAAATAACAATATGTAAGATGTGATTTGCCAGTCGAATTTTTAAACAAGGTTTAAGATTTTATTGACCAACACTGACTAAGACTAATTCTTATATTATAAGACTTAATTTGGGAATAATCTCAATTCGAGATTTATTTCCCGACTCCCCTCTAACCCCCCTGTAAAATTATTATATTTATTTTATGTATATCAAATTAAAAAATTTGTACGCTGGTGTCTGCATGATATCAAAAGATTCTGTAATCAATGTACTATTAAAATGTATAATCGATGAATTTTTGGCTCGTCTTAAAATATTAGAAATCGATACTTTTTTACCGCTGACCCTATGCGACGCAACCTTATTTTATGTATATCAAGTTAAATAATTTGTACGCTGGTGTCTGTTTGGTACCAAATGATTGTGTAATCAATGTACTATTAAAATGTATAATCGACGAATTTTTGGCTCGTCTTAAAATATTAGAAATCGATACTTTTTTACCGCTGACCCCATTCGACGCAACTTTATTTTATGTATATCAAGTTAAAAAATTTGTACGCTGGTGTCTGCATGGTACCAAATGGTTCTGTAATCAATGTACTATTAAAATGTATAATCGATTAATTTTTGGCTCGTCTTAAAATATTAGAAATCGATACTTTTTTACCGCTGACCCTATGAGACGCATCCTTAATTTATGTATAGCAAATGAAAAAGTTTGTATGCTGTTGTCTGTTTGGTACCAAATGGTTCTGTAATCAATGTACTATTAAAATGTATAATCGATGAAATTTTGGCTCGTCTTAAAATATTAGAAATCGATACTTTTTTACCGCTGACCCTATGCGACGCAACCTTATTTTATGTATATCAAGTTAAAAAATTTGTACGCTGGTGTCTGTTTGGTACCAAATGATTCTGTAATCAATGTACTATTAAAATGTATAATCGATGAATTTTTGGCTCGTCTTAAAATATTAGAAATCGATACTTTTTTACCGCTGACCCCATTCGACGCAACTTTATTTTATGTATATCAAGTTAAAAAATTTGTACGCTGGTGTCTGCATGGTACCAAATGGTTCTGTAATCAATGTACTATTAAAATGTATAATCGATTAATTTTTGGCTCGTCTTAAAATATTAGAAATCGATACTTTTTTACCGCTGACCCCATTCGACGCAACTTTATTTTATGTATATCAAGTTAAAAAATTTGTACGCTGGTGTCTGTTTGGTACCAAATGGTTCTGTAATCAATGTACTATTAAAATGTATAATCGATGAATTTTTGGCTCGTCTTAAAATATTAGAAATCGATACTTTTTTACCGCTGACCCTATGAGACGCATCCTTAATTTATGTATAGCAAATGAAAAAGTTTGTATGCTGTTGTCTGCTTGGTACCAAAAGATTCTGTAATCAATGTACTATTAAAATGTATAATCGATGAATTTTTGGCTCGTCTTAAAATATTAGAAATCGATACTTTTTTACCGCTGACCCTATGCGACGCAACCTTATTTTATGTATATCAAGTTAAAAAATTTGTACGCTGGTGTCTGTTTGGTACCAAATGATTCTGTAATCAATGTACTATTAAAATGTATAATCGATGAATTTTTGGCTCGTCTTAAAATATTAGAAATCGATACTTTTTTACCGCTGACCCCATTCGACGCAACTTTATTTTATGTATATCAAGTTAAAAAATTTGTACGCTGGTGTCTGTTTGGTACCAAATGGTTCTGTAATCAATATACTATTAAAATGTATAATCGATGAAATTTTGGCTCGTCTTAAAATATTAGAAATCCATACTTTTTTACCGCTGACCCTATGCGACGCAACCTTATTTTATGTATATCAAGTTAAAAAATTTGTACGCTGGTGTCTGTTTGGTACCAAATGATTCTGTAATCAATGTACTATTAAAATGTATAATCGATGAATTTTTGGCTCGTCTTAAAATATTAGAAATCGATACTTTTTTACCGCTGACCCCATTCGACGCAACTTTATTTTATGTATATCAAGTTAAAAAATTTGTACGCTGGTGTCTGCATGGTACCAAATGGTTCTGTAATCAATGTACTATTAAAATGTATAATCGATTAATTTTTGGCTCGTCTTAAAATATTAGAAATCGATACTTTTTTACCGCTGACCCCATTCGACGCAACTTTATTTTATGTATATCAAGTTAAAAAATTTGTACGCTGGTGTCTGTTTGGTACCAAATGGTTCTGTAATCAATGTACTATTAAAATGTATAATCGATGAATTTTTGGCTCGTCTTAAAATATTAGAAATCGATACTTTTTTACCGCTGACCCTATGAGACGCATCCTTAATTTATGTATAGCAAATGAAAAAGTTTGTATGCTGTTGTCTGCTTGGTACCAAAAGATTCTGTAATCAATGTACTATTAAAATGTATAATCGATGAATTTTTGGCTCGTCTTAAAATATTAGAAATCGATACTTTTTTACCGCTGACCCTATGCGACGCAACCTTATTTTATGTATATCAAGTTAAAAAATTTGTACGCTGGTGTCTGTTTGGTACCAAATGATTCTGTAATCAATGTACTATTAAAATGTATAATCGATGAATTTTTGGCTCGTCTTAAAATATTAGAAATCGATACTTTTTTACCGCTGACCCCATTCGACGCAACTTTATTTTATGTATATCAAGTTAAAAAATTTGTACGCTGGTGTCTGTTTGGTACCAAATGGTTCTGTAATCAATATACTATTAAAATGTATAATCGATGAAATTTTGGCTCGTCTTAAAATATTAGAAATCCATACTTTTTTACCGCTGACCCTATGCGACGCAACCTTATTTTATGTATATCAAGTTAAAAAATTTGTACGCTGGTGTCTGTTTGGTACCAAATGGTTCTGTAATCAATGTACTATTAAAATGTATAATCGATGAATTTTTGGCTCGTCTTAAAATATTAGAAATCGATACTTTTTTACCGCTGACCTCATTCGACGCAACTTTATTTTATGTATAGCAAGTTAAAAAATTTGTACGCTGGTGTCTGTTTGGTACCAAATGGTTCTGTAATCAATGTACTATTAAAATGTATAATCGATGAATTTTTGGCTCGTCTTAAAATATTAGAAATCGATACTTTTTTACCGCTGACCCTATGCGACGCAACCTTATTTTATGTATATCAAGTTAAAAAATTTGTACGCTGGTGTCTGTTTGGTACCAAATGATACTGTAATCAATGTACTATTAAAATGTATAATCGATGAATTTTTGGCTCGTCTTAAAATATTAGAAATCGATACTTTTTTACCGCTGACCCTATGCGACGCAACCTTATTTTATGTATATCAAGTTAAAAAATTTGTACGCTGGTGTTTGTTTGGTACCAAATGATTCTGTAATCAATGTACTATTAAAATGTATAATCGATGAATTTTTGGCTCGTCTTAAAATATTAGAAATCGATACTTTTTTACCGCTGACCTCATTCGACGCAACTTTATTTTATGTATAGCAAGTTAAAAAATTTGTACGCTGGTGTCTGTTTGGTACCAAATGGTTCTGTAATCAATGTACTATTAAAATGTATAATCGATGAATTTTTGGCTCGTCTTAAAATATTAGAAATCGATACTTTTTTACCGCTGATCCTATGCGACGCAACCTTATTTTATGTATATCAAGTTAAAAAATTTGTACGCTGGTGTCTGTTTGGTACCAAATGGTTCTGTAATCAATGTACTATTAAAATGTATAATCGATGAATTTTTGGCTCGTCTTAAAATATTAGAAATCGATACTTTTTTACCGCTGACCCTATGCGACGCAACTTTATTTTATGTATATCAAGTTAAAAAATTTGTACGCTGGTGTCTGCATGCTATCAAAAGATTCTGTAATCAATGTACTATTAAAATGTATAATCGATGAATTTTTGGCTCGTCTTAAAATATTAGAAATCGATACTTTTTTACCGCTGACCCCATTCGACGCAACTTTATTTTATGTATATCAAGTTAAAAAATTTGTACGCTGGTGTCTGCATGGTATCAAAAGATTCTGTAATCAATGTACTATTAAAATGTATAATCGATGAATTTTTGGCTCGTCTTAAAATATTAGAAATCGATACTTTTTTACCGCTGACCCTATGCGACGCAACCTTATTTTATGTATATCAAGTTAAAAAATTTGTACGCTGGTGTCTGTTTGGTACCAAATGGTTCTGTAATCAATGTACTATTAAAATGTATAATCGATGAAATTTTGGCTCGTCTTAAAATATTAGAAATCGATACTTTTTTACCGCTGACCCCATTCGACGCAACTTTATTTTATGTATATCAAGTTAAAAAATTTGTACGTTGGTGTCTGTTTGGTACCAAATGGTTCTGTAATCAATGTACTATTAAAATGTATAATCGATGAAATTTTGGCTCGTCTTAAAATATTAGAAATCCATACTTTTTTACCGCTGACCCTATGCGACGCAACCTTATTTTATGTATATCAAGTTAAAAAATTTGTATGCTGGTGTCTGTTTGGTACCAAATGATTCTGTAATCAATGTACTATTAAAATGTATAATCGATGAATTTTTGGCTCGTCTTAAAATATTAGAAATCGATACTTTTTTACCGCTGACCCCATTTGACGCAACTTTATTTTATGTATAGCAAGTTAAAAAATTTGTACGCTGGTGTCTGTTTGGTACCAAATGGTTCTGTAATCAATGTACTATTAAAATGTATAATCGATGAATTTTTGGCTCGTCTTAAAATATTAGAAATCAATACTTTTTTACCGCTGACTCCATTCGACGCAACTTTATTTTATGTATATCAAGTTAAAAAATTTGTACGCTGGTGTCTGCATGCTATCAAAAGATTCTGTAATCAATGTACTATTAAAATGTATAATCGATGAATTTTTGGCTCGTCTTTAAATATTTGAAATCGATACTTTTTTACCGCTGACCCCATTCGACGCAACTTTATTTTATGTATATCAAGTTAAAAAATTTGTACGCTGGTGTCTGCATGGTATCAAAAGATTCTGTAATCAATGTACTATTAAAATGTATAATCGATGAATTTTTGGCTCGTCTTAAAATATTAGAAATCGATACTTTTTTACCGCTGACCCTATGCGACGCAACCTTATTTTATGTATATCAAGTTAAAAAATTTGTACGCTGGTGTCTGTTTGGTACCAAATGGTTCTGTAATCAATGTACTATTAAAATGTATAATCGATGAAATTTTGGCTCGTCTTAAAATATTAGAAATCCATACTTTTTTACCGCTGACCCTATGCGACGCAACCTTATTTTATGTATATCAAGTTAAAAAATTTGTACGCTGGTGTCTGTTTCGTACCAAATGATTCTGTAATCAATGTACTATTAAAATGTATAATCGATGAATTTTTGGCTCGTCTTAAAATATTAGAAATCGATACTTTTTTACCGCTGACCCCATTCGACGCAACTTTATTTTATGTATAGCAAGTTAAAAAATTTGTACGCTGGTGTCTGTTTGGTACCAAATGATTCTGTAATCAATGTACTATTAAAATGTATAATCGATGAATTTTTGGCTCGTCTTAAAATATTAGAAATCGATACTTTTTTACCGCTGACCCCATTCGACGCAACTTTATTTTATGTATAGCAAGTTAAAAAATTTGTACGCTGGTGTCTGTTTGGTACCAAATGGTTCTGTAATCAATGTACTATTAAAATGTATAATCGATGAAAATTTGGCTCGTCTTAAAATATTAGAAATCCATACTTTTTTACCGCTGACCCTATGCGACGCAACCTTATTTTATGTATATCAAGTTAAATAATTTGTACGCTGGTGTCTGTTTGGTACCAAATGATTGTGTAATCAATGTACTATTAAAATGTATAATCGATGAATTTTTGGCTCGTCTTAAAATATTAGAAATCGATACTTTTTTACCGCTGACTCCATTCGACGCAACTTTATTTTATGTATATCAAGTTAAAAAATTTGTACGCTGGTGTCTGCATGCTATCAAAAGATTCTGTAATCAATGTACTATTAAAATGTATAATCGATGAATTTTTGGCTCGTCTTTAAATATTTGAAATCGATACTTTTTTACCGCTGACCCCATTCGACGCAACTTTATTTTATGTATATCAAGTTAAAAAATTTGTACGCTGGTGTCTGTTTGGTACCAAATGGTTCTGTAATCAATGTACTATTAAAATGTATAATCGATGAATTTTTGGCTCGTCTTAAAATATTAGAAATCGATACTTTTTTACCGCTGACCCTATGCGACGCATCCTTAATTTATGTATAGCAAATGAAAAAGTTTGTATGCTGTTGTCTGCTTGGTACCACAAGATTCTGTAATCAATGTACTATTAAAATGTATAATCGATGAATTTTTGGCTCGTCTTAAAATATTAGAAATCGATACTATTTTACCGCTGACCCCATTCGACGCAACTTTATTTTATGTATATCAAGTTAAAAAATTTGTACGCTGGTGTCTGTTTGGTACCAAATGGTTCTGTAATCAATGTACTATTAAAATGTATAATCGATGAAATTTTGGCTCGTCTTAAAATATTAGAAATCCATACTTTTTTACCGCTGACCCTATGCGACGCAACTTTATTTTATGTATATCAAGTTAAAAAATTTGTACGTTGGTGTCTGTTTGGTACCAAATGGTTCTGTAATCAATGTACTATTAAAATGTATAATCGATGAAATTTTGGCTCGTCTTAAAATATTAGAAATCCATACTTTTTTACCGCTGACCCTATGCGACGCAACCTTATTTTATGTATATCAAGTTAAAAAATTTGTACGCTGGTGTCTGTTTGGTACCAAATGATTCTGTAATCAATGTACTATTAAAATGTATAATCGATGAATTTTTGGCTCGTCTTAAAATATTAGAAATCGATACTTTTTTACCGCTGACCCTATGCGACGCAACCTTATTTTATGTATATCAAGTTAAAAAATTTGTACGCTGGTGTCTGTTTGGTACCAAATGATTCTGTAATCAATGTACTATTAAAATGTATAATCGATGAATTTTTGGCTCGTCTTTAAATATTTGTAATCGATACTTTTTTACCGCTGACCCTATGCGACGCAACCTTATTTTATGTATATCAAGTTAAAAAATTTGTACGCTGGTGTCTGTTTGGTACCAAATGATTCTGTAATCAATGTACTATTAAAATGTATAATCGATGAATTTTTGGCTCGTCTTAAAATATTAGAAATCGATACTTTTTTACCGCTGACCCTATGCGACGCAACCTTATTTTATGTATATCAAGTTAAAAAATTTGTACGCTGGTGTCTGTTTGGTACCAAATGATTCTGTAATCAATGTACTATTAAAATGTATAATCGATGAATTTTTGGCTCGTCTTAAAATATTAGAAATCGATACTTTTTTACCGCTGACCCTATGCGACGCAACCTTATTTTATGTATATCAAGTTAAAAAATTTGTACGCTGGTGTCTGTTTGGTACCAAATGATTCTGTAATCAATGTACTATTAAAATGTATAATCGATGAATTTTTGGCTCGTCTTAAAATATTAGAAATCGATACTTTTTTACCGCTGACCCCATTCGACGCAACTTTATTTTATGTATATCAAGTTAAAAAATTTGTACGCTGGTGTCTGTTTGGTACCAAATGGTTCTGTAATCAATGTACTATTAAAATGTATAATCGATGAAAATTTGGCTCGTCTTAAAATATTAGAAATCCATACTTTTTTACCGCTGACCCTATGCGACGCAACCTTATTTTATGTATATCAAGTTAAATAATTTGTACGCTGGTGTCTGTTTGGTACCAAATGATTGTGTAATCAATGTACTATTAAAATGTATAATCGATGAATTTTTGGCTCGTCTTAAAATATTAGAAATCGATACTTTTTTACCGCTGACTCCATTCGACGCAACTTTATTTTATGTATATCAAGTTAAAAAATTTGTACGCTGGTGTCTGCATGCTATCAAAAGATTCTGTAATCAATGTACTATTAAAATGTATAATCGATGAATTTTTGGCTCGTCTTTAAATATTTGAAATCGATACTTTTTTACCGCTGACCCCATTCGACGCAACTTTATTTTATGTATATCAAGTTAAAAAATTTGTACGCTGGAGTACTCTGCGTTGATACCACTGCTT
>NW_028141319.1:0-84868 GCF_030444845.1 Prenolepis imparis
ACGCAGAGTGCGGCGGGATGATTATCGGCGGCGGCGGCGGCGCCGTGGCACGCGGCACATCCGGTTTAGCGAGCCGGAAGCGCAACAGCACGCCGAGCAGCATACAACGATCCGAGGAGATCATGCCGGCCTATCAGCGCTTTGACAGCAAATAGGCGGGATCGGCAGCCAGCGATACCGCCGGGAGTCTCAACTCGATCTCTAGTTCCGAAGGAAGCTCGTAAGTAGTGGAACTCCACACCTGTGGCGACCAAAAAAAAAAAAAAAATTCTGCAAGCGGAAGCGCGAGATTATTCCTGATACATACACTCACACTATCTCTCTCTTTCTCTCTTTCTCTTTCTATCTCTTCCCCTTTTCTGTCATCTCTGATCTATTCGTTTTCTGAGTTCTATCACAGTTTCATTTATATTCCTCTATTCTCTATAAGCCGCGTGCACTTTGATTAAACGAGATGAGCTGTCAGTTGTGTAAAATTGTCGTGAGGATGAGTTTATTTATCGATATTGATTAATACTAAAGGAATAATGAAATTATTCTAGAGTAGGAATAGCAAGGTTTTGTTTGACATACATAGAGTCTTCTATTTATATGTATTTTATATGTAATTATTCTATTATTATAATTATTAATATAAATTCTTTTTATTTTTTTATTAATTAAAATTTAAAATATAAATTATTAATTTATATTTTAAAAGAATAAAATAAAATAGAAATAAAATAAAATTTATTTTTTATTTTTCAATATAAATTATAATTATATTAATAAATTAATATTTTATATATTTATTCTATTATAGATTAATCTTCTATTCAAGTAATATTAATATTAACTTGTTCAAATATTACTAAATTTAGTTTAATAATTTTAAAAGTTTAAAAAAATTGATTTTGTGTATAAAATATTAATAAATTTAAATACATGTGAATTATTTGTATATGTTAAATTGTAAAAAAGAATTAAATTATGAATAATGACGAGCGTTGAATATAATTCTTAGCGTCGACTTAGTCTCAGTGAATATCTGTTTTTGAATTTTGTTTAGTAAGAGAGCTTCTTCAAAGCACTTTAGCTCATTGTTTCTCGTTTTTCAATGTACATGTGAGCTTACTCTCTTCGTCTTTCAATTAGAGACTTATTCTTTGTCGTTCGCAGAAGAATTGTTAGTTGGAAGATTTATTTTCAGTTTTATTAATTTTATTCTCCAATGAATTATTAATATATTAATATTGTATGTATAAGATTATTTTAGTTATAGACAAAGAATAATCCTGTTGCCCATTTTTATCTCTTACTCTTCTTATAATTTACACAGAAAATCATAAAACGCTTCAGATCGATTATTACATCTTCAAACGTGATTGAAGATGCATCATCAATATATATATTCATAATTTAAATTGTGCAATTATATGGCCACACGCTTTTTCTTTGTCTTCTTAATTTCTCTGTTTCTTTTTCACGTCTTTTTGATTTCTATCAGTTTATATATAATTCAGTTATTTATATAAATTTTCTTTAACTATACTTCTCGATTTTCATAAATGTAGCACAATTATATGTGTATATAACATGGCCGGCAACTTATATATGTAGTGTGGGATTCTTCCACACTCGGATTAATCTGAGTGTGGAAATTCCACACTCGGAATTTGACCAATTTGTTCCAAAATTATTAATGAATTGCGACGAGAGCTACCGCCATGAACTGTAACATTATATGGTAGAGGTAGATAAAAAATTAAAGGCGAAAGGCCCCATTTTGTTAAAATTTGTTACAGTTTTTTTTTGCTACCCCCCCCCCCCCCCATCTAACCTAACCGATAGCAGAACTCCACACTCGGAATTTTGGTAAGTTGCCGGCCCTGGTATATAATAATAAAAATTTGTATATATTTAAAAAAAATGATATACATTATATAATCATTATTTCTTAGTTGTTATATAATCATGTTTCACTCCAAGGCAAATATATGTTGTTTCTTCGCACATTTTATTTATCCTATCTCTCTCTTCTAACTTTCCCGAGAGTTCATGCTGTGACGAGTAATAATTTATGTAATCAGAGAGTTGAATTTTACGAGACGCAGTATCTTCTTCTTACGTTTTTAATAGAGCAGCACCTTTTTTGTATTATACGGTTATTTTACGGTCGGTTTTATAATGCGAGGAAGAAAAGTATGCGTTAAAGTATAGTCTTCGACGAATTGACTGGGTATTTATTATATGTATATATATATAGCTGTATACCTCTTTTTCCGTCTCTCTCTCCTCTTTATATATCACGCAAAAAAATTTCTAGATGTCGCAACAAAAATTATCGCTATTTTTTGTATCTGATAGAATATCGTTTGTCACAGATAGAATTATCGTTTGTCACAGATAGAATTTTTTAGTTCTGTCTCTGTCATTTAGATTGATTACGTGCAAAATATATACGATATTGCAATATGTGCTAATCATTTGTCTACCTCAGTTAATTTTTTGCACCTAAAAAATTTTTGCTACAATTGCAAAACCATTTTTTTGAGTGATACTTTCTTTCGAAAATTCTTTCATTTCTGTGTGCTCCACAAAAAAAAAAAAAAAAAAAAACAAGCGCCCATAAAATAAAAAAATATATATATTATCGTCCATTATCGGTGTTGTCGTCTTGGCTTTAATTGCTTGATTGTGTGGCAAATGATTGTATCGCATTAATACTCTTCGGAGCACCGTTGCACATACACACACGCACTTTTATATTTATTTCATATACATATATATGTACATATGCATATATATATATATATATATATATATATATATATGTATGTATACGTCAGTGTGATCGTTATCGCGGAGTCTGTATTCTCTATCCACATGGTAAGCAGAACACTGTGAATAATCCCAGGAATGTCACCCAGGAATGTCTTCGCGGAGGATCCCGTTTTCTCTCCCCCCGATGGTTTTCATATACTTCTGTACGATTCATTGTATTTTATATATAGTAGGTACTATCTATTGTGTGAGATCGACGTGCGTGTGTTCCTCGGAAAAACAGCCCCCTTTCCGCCCCCCCCCCTCTCCCCCTAACCACCATGTCTTATGGATCTCTCTCTGTCTTACCGTTTTTCATAAAGTGTATTTTGTGATATATATCGTAGAATAGGTATTTCTGACAGCGGTGTATCTCTTAGAATATATACGCGCGCCGAATCGAGAAAACGATTAAAATAGAATTAAATAGATGAAGTAGATTAATTAAATAGATTAAAACGTAAATGTCTCTACGTCTGCATAAAGTAAATTACATAGAATACAATCGTATTTTGCGAACGTTTTCTCGATTCGGCACACGATGGTTTACGAGTAATAATTCTGATAATTAATTTTTTTATCCTTGACAGCGGTATTTTGTATCCTAATTATTGTTCGTGAAATCTCAGAGAGATAGTTATCGGGTGTTTCAACTTTTTTATATTCGTACAACTTTAAATATAATATAATATAGTATTATATTAAGTAATGATATCATAATAATCAAATTATTATGCAATAGCGATATATTTGTCATTGATTGACGATTTGTTTTGTGCAAAGGTATTGCAAAAAAAATATAATCTCTAAGTATAGTTTAGTAATTAGATTAATGACAGTTTTAAAATAATATATGATCATGTACACTCAATATACATATACATACATACATATGGATACGTCTATATTTATATAGTAGAACTTGTGTCGAAAAGTTCTGCTTGTAGCGTTAAAATAACGCGTTAATAATCTTCTCAACGACTCGTAGCATAACAACGACAAGTAAGTGTAAGTTAATATAACTTTTTTTTATTAATTCTTCCATTTTTTCCTCAAGATTCTAGCGAAGCATGTCAAATAGATAAATGTAGTTTGGAACAACGAAGCAGTACTCAGTCGTGTATTAAAATCGTCAAATATCATAAGAACTACATCATAGTTTTATTATTAATACTAATTAATATTAATTATTGCATCTATATTTTTTTGCGTCAAGATTAAATTTTAATTATATACCAAAATAGACTGATTACTGTTATTTAATTATTTACAAAATTGTACCTCTCTCTCTCTCTCTCTCTCTCTCTCTCTCTCTCTCTCTCTCTCTCTCTCTCTCTCTCTCTCTCTCTCTCTCTCTCTCTCTCTCTCTCTCTCTTCTCTCTCTCCTCTCTCTCTCTCTCTCTCTCTCTCTCTCTCCTCTCTCTCTCTCTCTCCTCTCTCTCTCTCTCTCTCTCCTCTCTCCTCTCTCTCTCTCTCTCTCTCTCTCTCTCTCTCTCTCTCTCTCTCTCCCTCTCTCTCTCTCTCTCTCTCTCTGCATTTAGATTAAAATGCATGCATCAATAATCTGGTATGTTTTTTAAACTTTTATATATATAATCTTTTTCCATATGTATATAATATATATTTACTACACTACACACCAAAACATTACACTTTCAGCGTGAGTTCTTCTTATCTCAAACTGAATGAGGTGTGTTCTCTCTCTTTTACAACTTTCGTCGAAGGCTTGCGAGAATTGTTCCTCGCTCCTGCGGAATAATAAACTTTTCGTTTTTTTAGTGATTTTTATAACCCCCTCACAATAATTCTCTCTTATTGCATCTCTCTCTCGGTTCTCTCTGAAATAATAATACTCTGATTTTCGGCTTGCAATTTTTTTCGCGTTTTATTTCTTCATTATAGAGATTACGGCGCATTTCTTACATCCTTAGATCGAACAAAGTTTACGTGTGAGCAAGAGAATGGAAGAAAAAGGGACAAAGAACTGCACAAAGTCTCAATTTCCATTGCTCGTACGATTAAAAAGCACACAGTTTTTTTTTTCATTCTTTTATACTTTCCGTAGTATTCCGTAAATGAAGGAGACGAATCGATATCGTTGCTAAATGTGTGATTTTGAAAACTGCAGCTGGTCTCCGAGGCTGCGAATGGCAGGCGAAGGGCAGTTGAGAGACTTCATCGAAGATCTTGGACCAGGCCAGGTGGTAGGAAGGCAGGCTCTTGGTGCCCGCTGCCTCGGGGAGATTCAACTGTCCTTGAGCCACACGAAGGGTTACCTGGAGGTAGAGGTCATACGTGCCAAAGATCTCAAAGCGAAGCAGGGCAGCAAAGCAATACCAGGTAGGGTTTGTTACCTGCTGTTTCGAATAGAAAGATTTCCCGAACGCGCTTAAACATCAATATCACCCTTTATTCCGGCCCCTTACGTGAAGCTTTACCTCGTGAACGGTAAAAGATGCATAGAGAAAGCGAAAACGTTGATGGCCAGAAAGACGCTAGATCCGTTCTATCAACAATTGTTGACTTTCAAGGAGAACTGTCGGGGCTGCATATTACAGGTATATCTCCAACTACTGTTTATTTCTTTTTGTATAGGCATTTTCACACGCAGACGTGTTTGATTATGATTCCTGTCGCGGTTTCAGGTGACTGTGTGGGGCGATTACGGTCGGATAGAGGGGAAAAAAGTGTTCATGGGTATTGCACAGATCGTATTGGATGAGCTGGATCTCAGTCAGATGGTGTTCGGATGGTACAAATTGTTTGACACCCAAGCCCTCAGGTCAGTGGAGCTCCATCCCTTGCTTTGTCCCGTCGATCTTCGGCCACGTCTCTCGAGTCTTTTAAAATCTAAAAGATCGACTGTCCGAGGAACGCGTGCCGAAAAAAAAATATAATTCCTTTTACACATGTATTTAACGGAGGAGAGATGTTTGAGTTTTTTTTTCTTACAGTAGAGCAAAGTAGAAACAAAAACACTAGATTGAGTTCGAGCTCCTATCTCGCGGTGCACCTATATAGTCGCTTCCACCATTTAAATTAGGATATCGAAATGCACGAGTCTCGATATATATATAAGGTAGTGTCGTATATTTTACTGATAAACGATTAGAGGGATTGAAAATGAAAACAAATATCGTTATAAACGTTTTTAATATCCTTAAATGACCCGCAGAAAATCCATCGTTTGATGATGTAGCGTCAAATGTTAAGTACATATACATATATTCAGAGTTAAATAACTAGAGACTTGAGATTACCGTACTACATTTACCGTGTAAAAGAGTCGAGGATAGCGTCTCATAGATAATTCTCTATCGTAATATTAACATTCTTTCTCACTACGGTTGAAGAACAAACAAAAAAGAACCTTATACACGCGTATCTCCCCCAACCCTCTCGTAAGTTACATTAAATGTTGAAGCCTAAGACTACTTAACGAGTGACGCTTGGCTCTGAATACGATAAAAGTCAGTTTAACGTGGAATGCAGTATTATAAATATAATGTGTACGGTGATATAATAGAAGGTTTCGCGAGAGAGGGCAGAAAGAAAGGAAAACAAAGAGAAGAGCGAAATCGAAAGATAAACGGAATGCGAGGAAAGGGTATGAAAAAAACGTACGGGAGAGGACATGTCTTTCTAGAAACACCACTAGTACATCACATATCATGTACGGCATATCAGACGAGCCCCAAGTCTCTATGTAGGACTAGATGTAGACGTAGCCAGCCATGTGTTCCCGGAGCGCCAGATAGTTTTTAGGTACGCACTGAGAATCAAGGCATCGTTCGTAGCTAGTTTGGACAACGATTTAACGTGGTACATATTGACGATATTATTAATTAATAATTGTTGTGAGTAATGATCGATATATTACTGACCTGTCACAGTTCAGTTCTCCTTGTATGGATAATGATTTTGTGTATTACAGGATTTCAAGTGAATGGTTTAATGTGATTTTAATGTAACTTTCTTTTACATGAATCTGCACATTCTTAGCACGTGTCTCCTTATTCGTATTGAGAGTATCTATAAGTATAAGTAAGTGATAAGGCATAACTACTCGCGAAATAATGTCTTTGGTGTATAGCGCTGTGTGGTGGCCGATTCTAGTACTCCGATATGAGTGTCCGAGGGAGAAATGCTCCAACAATAATTTTTTTTTTAATACGCGAAACACGTTGACAATCGAAAATGCCGTACGTTTGTATCAATCGACTAATTTTTTCAATTAGACTTTCTCAAGTACCCATGTGAAATCTTGATACACATTTGTTGTTGCCAATATATATCTTCTTTCCATCTCCATTACGTTCTGTATAGAAATCTCCTCTTCTTTTTGAAAATGCCTGTCCTGTTACACACAAAAAAAAATAATAATAATTCTATGCGGCTTCGAAGTAGTCGATGTAGAGATAACCGAAAACCGATATAAAAACGACGCAAGATTGCGTTATCATGCGCGCTCGATATACTTTGTTGCCTTTGTATTTTATCTGTATCGATTATTGACTCTTCCAAACTTGTGTAGACGAGATATGCCTCCGAAATTTCATTCGAACGTGAGAAAGTTCGATTTTTTTCTTTACTTTTTTAATCCTTGAACGCAATGTTTCAATTTGCATCTTGCGACTTTTTAGTATTTTTCTACACTTGTCCACACATGGGAACTACTTTTCGTTAACTCTTCCTGGTATTATTGCTTGGTATATAATATATCACATATTTAATTTTCAATTTTGCACAACATATTGCATTTTTTTCAAAGCTATGATTTAAATTTTTTCCTTGTAAATAATATATAGCGAGTCGTGACAATTTTTTAATATACTTATAGTTTCAATCTCTTTATCGATATATATATATATATATATATATATATATATATTAGGGTGGTCCTTATATGGATTTTTTCAGAATTTTAATGTTGGATAATCGTAAATCGGCTTTAAATATGAAAAAAAAAAATCTCTAATTTTTTCAGATTTTTATTTTGAGCCCTGAGTCTCCCTGTTGGCACGTAATTTTCTTTTTCATTTAAAAAATATTTATTTAAGTTAGTTCTAGTCTAAAATAGCGACATTTTATGAAATACGTTTCATTGCCGTGAAAATAGTAAAACATCGTATATGAGGTATTTCACTCGAGTTGTGTGTGTTATACTACACACAAATCGAGTGAAAAAATTTAAATTATTATTTTAGTAATCAATATATCGATTAATTTATTATTTTCCATTGATTTTTTTTTTGTTGAAGATATAATTTTTTTTGTATTCTTTTTTAATACAGCTTATTTTCTTGTATTGGTAGTCCTGATGATACATTGGGCTTTTGTTTTAGGTATTTCACGTGCAAACAGGGAGACTCAGGGCTGAAAATAAAAATCTGAAAAAATTAGAGAATCATTTTTTCTACATTTGGAGCTGATTTATGACCATCCAACATGATCTTCCATTTAACGACCACCCTAATATATATATGTTAAAGAATAAGCGAAAGGTAAGTTTGTGCCGTCTTGGAGTCTCCTATATATCCTTTTATATATATTTTCTCGAGATGTTCTTAAAACATTAATCACAATTTTACATATTGAATGGTGCCAAAAAAAAAAATTACCGATAGACTATAGTCTTATATATTACAGAGTGTCCTATTATAATTTTTTCATGCAATTATCTCCCTATTTGTTGTCCGAAAAAATATTTTAAATAAAACTTATTCCGTTTCGAGAAGGACAAGTCTTGCGTAGGTAAAAGTATCTCCGATATTTCGATATTTCTTCCGATTTGAAGGTGACCTTTATTCTTTTAAATGGAAGATCTTTTTAAACGCAAGTATATTTTCGTTTACGTAACCTTGTATTACTTAAGACGCATTTATTGATTTATGATATATTGGTTTTTCAAGGTCTCGTTTAAAGTCATTTAGCATTGTTTAAATCCTTTCTTTGTTGAACGAGTCATTTCTCACCTTAGAAATTTGACAAATTTCGATCATAAACGTCACACAAATTCACACAAGACTTGTGTCTCCCTAATAATAAGATTGTTCCCCTCGAAACAGAGAATGTTTCTATTTGAAACATTTTTTCCGAACAACGAATAGTTTGGAAAGTAATTGGAAAGATTACAATGGGATTATATGTATATATACATTATATATATATGCTTGACTATATTCTATCTGTGTGTTTGTATATGATAATATCTGAATAAACATTACACACAATCTTTATCATTCAATATTTCATGTGATAAATTAGTAATAATATATTATATTACGTTTATGGGATTAAAATTAGTAATACGTTTCTTTATTTCGTTTACAGTGAAAACCAACCAAATCAAGCAAGTTCGGGATAGATGTGAACTCAAATGTCGTGTACTAGAATAAATAATACGTGAACGCAAACGATTTACAATGACACTCGTTTTCAGTGAATCTAAATGTGAAATTAAGTGATTAATGACTACACAGTGAAAAAATGAACGAGCGAAAACTTCGTGATAGACTTCGTCGAATCGACGAATGCGAGAAAGATAATTTAAAATATCGCGAGAGAGAAAGAAAGAGAACAAGTATACATAAATATAAATATATTACATATATGCTTATGGAAAACGTTTCCAAACTTTGTATATAATTTTAGGATAGTTCAAGTACTATAAATATCGATCTCCGAAACGGTCGGCTATATAAAAAAAGACATTTTATCGTTGTCAAATTTTTAGTCAAAAATGTCACTGTCAGAGCATATATATATACATATATATATTATTTAATGTAAATAATATAATAACTATATGAATTTGTGTGCGATATATGTGCGCGCAGATTTGAATGGCTAATGACAATGTTTGCGTTATATCCTCCGTTGAGTTATTGTTTTCTAATCGATCGTCATTATACTTTTCTCGCGTTTTCTCCATTATTATTAATTAGACACACCTCGATCTGATTTGGTCCTTTTCAAATTAGTATATAATTCGGAGTTATAAGTAGAACGTACGATGATATAATTTCAACTACACTGTTTGTTCTTTCGTATAATAACATTTGTCCGTCATCGTACACGCTATATCACATTAACTCGGCTTTTTAAGCTTCGTTTTTATTAGTAACTTGTCCAAAAAATCAGAGACACAACCATTATAATATGTAGAAAAATGTGGGGCAGGCGTTATATAGAGTATATACCATATTTCTCAAATATGAAGCAGACTGATAAATCGATTCCTATATGACATCTATGTTATTTCTTTTTCTTATTTGGCTGCTTTTGTGAAATAAGCTTAATCTCGAGGAAAAGCCGGGAATATAAAGAAGTTACATTTGAAGGAATTATTATTAAACTATTAGATCATTCATTTAAAAAAAAATCTTATTTAACTATAAAAATTTTATTTATGCGTATAAGAACCAGAATTCTCGAAACACAAATTAAGACGAAAAAAAGAGAGAAAGAAAAGAGAAAAAACGAACCGCCCATTATAACTCGCGTCGCGGCAAAAATTCTTTTTCGTACTCGATTTTGTACAAAGAAACAAAAAAAAAGAACAAAGAAGCAGAGTGACCGCCACACTATAAATATTTAAGAGGCTTTGTAAATCTCTGTAAGAAAAATGCGTAAACGCTTGCCATTAATTTTATACATATATCTTGATTATTATCGTGCTATGTGTTCGATCTTTCTTCGTGCGTATATCTTAAACACTCGCGAAGATACATATACATTCAGCGAGAATGTACATGCACGTGAAGCGTCTGCTGTGAATTAGTAAATAATTACATTCGTCCTGAAAGAGAAATAGAGAGAAAGAGAGAGAGCGAAAGAAAGAAAAAGAGAGAGAGAGAGAGAGAGAGAGAGAGAGAGAGAGAGAGAGCGAGAGAGAGAACGAAAGAGAGAACGAAAGAAAGAGAGAGAAAGAGAGAAAATTATTTTCTGTCACATTTTTGAGGTCTGGTATGTATAAATTTCGTGTACAAGACAAACATTTCAACTTAATTATGAGAAGAAAGGACGAGGAGGGGGAATATCTGTGCGAAAAGAAAAATGTGTTTTTAAATATTATTTAAGTAGGCTATATATTGCGTCGACATTTATGTCGCGATTTATGTATATGTTTTCGCAAATTGGTAAATTAAAAATTGGAAAAATCGCTGCGCGAATTTTTCTTTCCGCGTCTTATTAATTTTGTTACGAAGTAAGCTTTTTTTTTTAATGCGACTTTATATGCTTTTATGAAATTACATCATTGTAATTGCGTGCGTGGAAAAGGTACTCCTTGGATATTATATCGACAAAAAAGAAACTTCGATAAATGGAAAACGCAGTAGCTTCAAGCGGCTATATTACGTATATTTTTGTAAAATCTCCGATAACAATTCGCTAGAGAGAAAGAGAGATATATATATCGAGGTTCGAACGCGCAGAGAAGATTTCTATCCGAAATGATTCGCGTCACGTTTCCTGAGTGATTAACAAAAGAAAAAAAAAAGAAAAAGAAAAAAGTCGTAAGATTAACAAACAATGCGGTGACATCGAGAGAGATAGAGCGATGTCGACATCTCTCTTCTATCATAATTACTTACTAATCTAATTGACCAAGTATAATATCTTGCTTTGCAATTTTAAAAAACGATTGTCTCTCATCTTCACACATACACACAGACACACAACAAACACACACTCGTGCATTTTCGCTCTTCGATAATATACGACTATATTTCTATACGCGAGTTCTTTGAATTAAGGCCGGAAATTAATGTAAGCGCGATGTTTGATATACGCGTGCTGAGATATTATATACATATATCGAATTTGCAATCGAAATACACGCATCCGTCGTTAAGCGAGCTATGATCTATGACGTAAGAATTTATAGCTTAGAGTTGCGAGAGAGGGAGAGAGAGAAGGAGAAACGAGATAAACGAAGTATATATCATATTGATTTATAGATGCCACATATTAGGCGCGTCACATCGATAATCCGAGATGTTAACAGATATAAAAAAAAATTCTAGATAAACTTTCTCTCCAAATCGACAGAAAAATCGAGATCGAGATGGATTTTTAGGAAACGGGGTGGGGGAGGGAATTGTGTATAGAGAGGGGTGGTATCTTATCATATCTTATGACTGCTTAATTAATTAGAGACGTACGGCAAAGTGGAAGAAGCTTTTTTACTCGTGAGAAAACAAAGACAAAAAAAGTAAGGTTCTAATATCCGAAGAGGATGTATATGTAAAGTATTGTGAAAAGATTAAAGAAAAAAAAAAAAATAATATTACTATATAAGCTCATTTCTAAGTACATATTTTGCAAATGCACACTAAAAAAAAAATTTGTTAACTTGACTAAACCTTTCAACTAAATTATTATTTTGTTAATTGAACATATATTAGTACTTGAGTCAAATATACGTTTTGTTAAATTTAATGTTATATTTAATTTAAATATTTCTATATGTTCAATTAACAAAATAATATTTAGTTGAAAGGTTTAGTCAAGTTAACAAATTTTTTTTTTCAGTGCACGGATTTATCAAGATCGTGGGACAATGATGACGTAAATACATAAATATGCGTAATATTCTGTAATAGTTAATTGATAAAATATACAAGACTACTATATTACTACTACTATTACTAATGTAACTCTTCAGTTTGTAATGCGCCGTTTATACAGAGACGGCTGTAAGATCCTTCGCGAAATTAATTCGACGTCCCTCGTCTTCCTCGTCAGCTGTTTCTTCTGCGCGATCTTGTATTTTTCTGAATAAAAAAAAGTTGGATTAAATAAATTTTATTTTTAAAGAATCGAGAGCAATCGTAAAATTTGCACAAAGCATGAAAAACTCGCAAAAAGACTTATGCAAAATCGAGAAATTAATTATTACAGTCGAATAATGACAAGATGATATATTGTCCGAATCACTAAAAATCGCGGGTTTACAAGCTATAAAAATTTATCAATGAAAATAATCTGTCTTCGTGTGCGTCATAAATATTTTCTATAGTAATAATATTAAATAAATTCATATGTGCTCCAATTATCGATTGGGATGTTGATTCGCCAGAAGAAACAGCTGGTGAAGGAGGACACACGTCGATTTCTATTCTTGCCATGCCCATCTGTATATAGGCATGCTCAATTCTAGGATTGGACACGCGTATCGTGAATCACACATATATACATAATATTAAACTAATGAAACGAACACAAATTATTATATCCGACTTTGTACCTATATACATATATACATACATATATATGTATAAATATATATATATATATATGTATAAATGTACACATAATATACATATCAATATGTATATACATATTCATATACGTATATATGTATATGTGTTTCTTATATATTGCGTTATTTATGTTTGTATATATTATAAGAAAAATAATTTTTTATGTAAATAAATTCCAGGTAATATTCTGCATAAAAACTATGAGGTAGAATAGTCAAAAATTGAACGATATAGGAGATACTTTATATTTTAATTTGACATAATTTAATATAAAATAAAAAATATTTTTGCAAAATTTATTTAATTATTCTGTACATAAAGTATTAAGATAAAATTATCAAAAATTAAATATTTTACGCAATATTTTATATTAAAATATGTCAGATTAAGATATAAAATAACTTGTTCAATTTTATCTTTATAATTTTTTATGCAGATTGTTACAAGGAATCTATTTACATAAAACACTTATTAGGGTAGTTGCATTAAAAATTTGAATTGATTATTGTTATTTATATTTATTATTATTATTATTATGATTTATATTTATTATTTTTATTATTATTATTTATATTTATTATTATTATATACATATATTATTATTTATATTTTAATATAATTATATATATTTGATTATATTATATTTATTTTTCCTGGATTTTTATTAATAAAATGACTATATGCTAATTATCGATAATAAATATGTTTAGGGTTTTAGCTTATGACCGACCATATTGGAATTGTGACATCAGAGGCGAAAAAACATACGCTAAAAATCTTAGATGCAATTTCAAAATAAAAGGATATTTCGATGAAACAGCATTTCAGATGGCTTTAGCACACTCCTAACATAAACTCGAAAACTATTTTTTTCGCTTTATAATCAATCAACAGCTGTAAAATGACTGTAATATGAGACCCAGTTCTTCTGGTTTTTGCGCATGCGCAGTCATTCCGCATGACAAAGTCTGATAGTGAAGTCACGATCATTTTACGGTTGTTCGTTGAGTGTCAACGGAAAAGAATAGTTTTCGAGGTATTTTAAAAGTGTGCTAAAGCCATCTGAAGTAGTTGTTTTATCAAAATATCTTTTCATACAAAAATGACATCTATAAGAATTTTCAGCGTGTACTTCTCGCCTCTGACGTCAATCTAACATGGCCGCGGCGAGAACCCAGGAGCCTTAAACACTAAAATATTTATATTCTGTATGTCGTGGAATTTTGCTTGGATGGGAAAAATGGACATATTGTAATTGTTTAAAATTGGACGATACTGTATGGCGCAATGTATTCTTCAACAAAGCAATTGAGATATACAAACAAATATCTGATCATAAAATAGTGGAATTCTTTAGTTGTTCCGAAAATCCCGCACTTATTCTTTATTACCTGCAGGCTTTCACACCGTCATATATACATTTTTTGATGATAAAGAATAAGGAACGTAAAATTAAAGAAGAAGTAACACATTGTAAAGTTTATGCTTTAACAGTTAATATTTTTCTTTCTACTCTTGCGAGACATGCTAAGAGCACCGCAATACTTAGAGAAATATTGGACCATTATAAAAATATGTATGTCAGGTAATAAGCTTTTTTTTATAAAAATATATTGCATATTATAATCTTAAAAATTTATTATCAAACATTGTTAATTAAAAATCTCTACATATTGTTTAGTTCTCATACAACAGTCACCATGAATGTAGTAGTATTAATTGTACTGATTAACAATGTGTATTCTGAGAGACAATTTGATCAGGTAAATTTTATAAATAAAAAAAAAAATTTATAAACTTTTTATTGTGCTATTAATTTTTTATCAAAATGTTTCAAATGTCTCATATCGTATATAATGTACTTTTTTTCTTTTTCCCTTAGATATCTTACATATGCATTGATATAATTATGTTAATAATTCGAAAAATTGTCACACTTGCTTTTTATACACTAATTATATAAAATTACTGCCTAAATAAAAAATAAAATTTATTTTAGATACATACATTTGCATTGAGTAATGAGCAATTTACTTTGAGTGTTGAATACAAGTTAAGAGAACGTTCTATGAAGCTGTTCAGTCAGGTGAAATTTTATGAAAATATGTATGCAAAGTTTTAATACATCTTACTACATCGTCAAAAGTTTAACTTCAGCAAATACACCAACAATTTCAAGTAACTCGCCTAATTTATAAAAAATTATAGAGGATCGAATAATACAGTATAAACATTTAAAATAATATTTTTATATATTTATATCTTTTATATTTATTACTTATATATACATTATTTATTATTTTTAAATATCACATTCAATTAATATTGTTTAATTGTTTGTAATTCTATTGTTTGTCTCTTATATTATTCCGTTTTAATATTTAATTAAACATTATATTTACGCAATGGTTATTATACATATACATACATATACATAGGTATATATGTGTATCTATACAGGGTGTCCCAGAACTGGCGAAGAAGCTTTTAATGACAGATTCTTCATGAAATTCTAAGTCGAAAAGTTCTTTACAAAAATGTGATCCAATGAATAGAATTTGAATGGTGAGGCATTGAAGTTGACGTATGGGAGCGCATGAAATTCGCGCGGTCAGGAGCGTAACGGCCAAGCTCGGCACGGGTACAACTTATAACTCGTGTATCGCGCCGATGCGTGCTTATCGTTACTCTATAATATTCTGTTATTAATAATATGAATTAATTATTCTCATTAATAATAATATTTATCTTTATCAATTAATAATTTTGTGTACTTGACCTACTGGTTGAATATCCTTAAACTATGGGATATGCGAGATATTGATTAGACTAATATATAAGGATAAGATTTCACGATTTAACGATATACTTTTGGTTAAAATAACGGGTAATTCAACAAACAAGGTAAGTTAAATACGATATTTAGATATTTCTTTCGAAACATATGCATATAAAAATATATAGAAAACACGCGATTACAACGTTCTTATTTTTTTAAAGTTATTTTATTCAGCTTTTAAGAAAACATTAAAATCTTAAATCACTTTTTCAGATATCAATTTTCTGATCAGATTCTCAATAAATATTTTGAGAGAGCCATACCATAACTTTCAATATGCGTTGACTTTTCAGTTGCTTCAAAAATATTGAGCACAGATTTAATGTGTATTTGAAATCATTGTTATGTTTTATGTTGGAAAATGAAATTTTAACGCATATTGAAAGTTATGGTATTACTCTCTCGATGGCCCAATCTGTGTCCTATAGAGTTACTATAGAGTGAACTAGTTAAATTCGAAATTTTGGTCTTAAAATTTCAGATTATCATAAATAAATGTTTCGTTATTTATTTATCGTTAGTCATTTAAACACAAGTTACCTAGATGGACAAATACTTTTGAGCGGTAGTGTATGAATATGAATATGTATAAAAATTTATAACTATGATTAAACAATAGTTCATAAATTGCAAAATGTAAATATTTAACTACAGATTAAATAAATTTTTTTGTACATTTATTTGCTCTTACTAAATTCTGTTTTAACAAAAAAATTATTTAAATTTAAAAATAGTTCGTTTTTACTATTATTAGATATTACCACCAATTTATTACCACACTTTAAATTTAAAGTATATATTTTATATAATATATTCTACGAAAAACAATTAGGGGAGCGCTTTAAAACTAGCAAAATTTGATGATTTTTAAGAAGCCATATCTCGGCTTAGACAGGTCGTAGAACAATGTTTCTGGGCGCATTTTAACGGGTGAAGCCTCAACTTTAAAGTGGGTAATATAGCATTATTCGTCTCATCGAACTGTTTCTCGTATGAGGCTTAAAATCAGATGGTGAAAAAACTCTGAAAATTTCTTGACTTTGTAGTTGTCCATGGAAAAAGCAGGGATGGAACCATAAATGCCACCACATTGGCTTTGAAGTAGGAACCCTTCCCTTTAAAATGCCGCAAGAAACATTGCTCTATCATGTCTAGGAGCCGAGTTATCGCATTTCATAGTTACCCCTGCATTTTGCAAGATTTTTATCAATACCGCCGGCATTCGCGTTATCCAATGTGCACCACGGGGAGGTTGCTCGGTTGGATTTTGCACATCATGTGTATGGTGTATGAGTACGTCAATGTTAAGTGTGTGCGTGATGCGTGTGTGTGTGGGGGTGTGTATGTGTGTCAGCAGAGATAAAGATCCCACGGTTCGTCACTCTCGCAGTAGTTAACGACTCCACACACATTCCCACATACACACCCCCATACACCCCCCCCACACACACCCACACCCACCCACACACACACCCACCCATACACCCACACACACACACACAGCAGAGGGTTTGGAGTCGTTATAACTACCGCGGGAGTGACGAACCGTGGGGTCCTCTGAAGCTGTTCTCTCGCTTTATATAAAATAACCTGGGATTATAGTCTCCAGCTGTTTTGCCCAAAAGACTTTTCCATCCTTTATTTATTTCTTACAATACATTACTTAGTTTTTAACTTAACCTATATTCTTAATTATACCTTTTTACCATATCCCTAGTACTGTCTGGGGGGGGGGTTCGAACTGTGTTACCCCTACTAGCCTCCTCAGGAGAGCTTCGGCGACTCAGCGTGCACGACCCCCATGCGCCTAAATTCTCTAAAAACCTTTTCTGGGTCTGGGTGGACTCGAACCTTGCGTTTCGCATACTCTTCGCCTCAGGCGAGTTTCAGCGACGCAACGTGCACGACCACCGTCCAACCCTTTCTCTCGCTTTATATTTCATCATAAACGGAAGAAAATCTGTTCTTCAGAATTATATAAAAAACACACACACACATACAAACACACACAAAAAAGTCAAAACGTATTATTTTAATATCTTTCAAAATTTATTATTATATAAATATACGTTATCTCATACATGGTGGTACAATTATGAAAATATAAATTAATAAATAGATACCTATATAGGTATATAGGTATATAGCATAGCTATAATATGACAAAGATAAAATGTCCATCGAATCCCTTATAGCGAATTCAGTTGGATGCACTAGTGCGCACTGGTGCATGTTAAAGAAAATTATACACAAATTTATAATAAAATAAGTAATGAAAACAGCAAGATAATTTATAATAGTACGAGTTATTATTATCACTATTTGTATTGAACAATAATAATATATTAGCTCTCAGTATTAATTATTATTTTTATTTTTCAAAATGATTTTGCCATAGTAAATTTGTGAGCAATAACTTTTAATGTGCGCACTAGTGAATCCAACCAAATTCGATATTAATATTAAACCACGAAAAAGATAAAAAATAGCAAGAAATTATGAAATAGTAATATTTAAATGCGATAAAGAATTAAGAATAATTACTTTATCCAAGACGCATAATATCCATTTTACATCTAAATTAAATAATATTTTAATCAATGTCAAGCAGCATCAACTATTTTTTAATGGACAAATAGTTTAGCCGATATCAAGTAGATGAAACTATTTGCGCATTCTCATAATAATTAATTACTTTTTAACGCTCGATTAAGCTTTAATCGATTAAAAGTCGATAGTATGCACCTAGTCTTACTCATCACCGTTTCATAGTGTATGTTGTCTACTCGTCTACTCCTGAACTCAATTTTTCTACGACCATCTATCTTAAGAATCGGGCTTAGCAAATTTATTGAAAGCACCGACAAAGTCGATACTTCGATTCAGTCTGTCATAGATCAGCCAGACAAACGGATGATTGTAATTCACCTTACGGTATTTGGTGTTCGAAGAGTGCTGCTCTTGTCCGCTGTGGATCAAGGTGATCGCACCTACGGCGATGTTCTCTTCCGTGACCTTGACGCGAGAACGGTGCACGACATTGTCAAGACGCATACTGGCTTTGAAAAACGTGAAGTCATTGTCCACATCAATCGCTTCGACCTTCAACAAATCCTCGGCACCTAGTACTCGCAGCAGCTCACGGATTTAAGATCTTTTTCCACCTCGAAGATCGGCCATATCAGGAGGTCTGTATTATCTTCTGATGACGTATTACTATTTAGCAGATTCCACAGCATGCGCATTCCTTCCTCGGTTCTCAGTCGTTGAATCAAAGCGGAAATATCAGCGTCGGTGATATCCTTTTTGATCATCCATTTATCTGAGATTAATGAAGCAGGTAACAACACGAACAGCGATATACTATTCTGGTAGGGAAACTTGCTCACGTGCATGCTTAATTTTTGACAGAAAACGGAAAAAAAACATTGAGATATTGAAAACAGCAAAAAGTAGTCAAGTTGTATCAATAAAATCGGAAATGCAATTAGATTTTGCGTATAAAATATCAAGTGTCTTTGAGAATTTGTATAATATTTTATATTCTCAAGTATTAAAAATAATTTGCTTAAACACATTTTGATAAAATGTTAGACTATTGAAGATGAAATAAGTAGTAAAGCGGTAAAAGAAATAGAATCACGTTTATATCAAATTCAAACATTTATTAACAATTTTCATTTTACTTAAATTTAACTCTTTCGTCAATTGAATTATTTCTTAAATTTTTATCTTTGAGAATTTGTATAATATTTTATATTCTCAAGTATTAAAAATAATTTGCTTAAACACATTTTGATAAAATGTTAGACTATTGAAGATGAAATAAGTAGCAAAGCGGTAAGAAATAGAATCACGTTTATATCAAATTCAAACATTTATTAACAATTTTCATTTTACTTAAATTTAACTCTTTCGTCAATTGAATTATTTCTTAAATTTTTATCTTTGAGAATTTGTATAATATTTTATATTCTCAAGTATTAAAAATAATTTGCTTAAACACATTTTGATAAAATGTTAGACTATTGAAGATGAAATAAGTAGCAAAGCGGTAAAAGAAATAGAATCACGTTTATATCAAATTCAAACATTTATTAACAATTTTCATTTTACTTAAATTTAACTCTTTCGTCAATTGAATTATTTTTTAAATTTTTATCTTTGAGAATTTGTATAATATTTTATATTCTCAAGTATTAAAAATAATTTGCTTAAACACATTTTGATGAAATGTTAGATTCTTGAAGATGAAATAAGTAGCAAAGCGGTAAAAGAAATAGAATCACTTTTATATCAAATTCAAACATTTATTAACAATTTTCATTTTACTTAAATTTAACTCTTTCGTCAATTGAATTATTTTTAAAATATTTATCAATGTATGGGTATGCAAGTATTAAAACTGTGTCTTTTTCACACTTTATGCCGTGACAATTTATTTATAGCAGTTATTATATTTTTTTTTCTATCGTGTTTCTTAAGGTTTCGGAATACAAAGGAATTTTATTTTTATTTTATTTTGGACAAAAAGAAATTCCGACAAACTTTTAACATTTAAAGTTTCTTAGGATCTCCGCGAGTATCCGTTAATTGACAGAAGGTTTAAAGTATGTCCTTTACAAAATAAAATACGTCTTTAAAATATAATTCGTTTATAAATGATTAAAAAAATTAGATTATTAAAGGGTTTATAATATAATATTTAAAAAAGGTAACATGATAAGATGGCATGCTTACAGCTTTTGCGCTTTTGTTTTTCAGAAGGAGTCGATACACTTGGTGCTTCAGATTGACAGGCTGTTGAAATTTGTAAATTTTGAACTTTGAAACAATGCGTGGTCATTGCAATAAAGTTAATATCTCTTTTGACGTTTAATTTCACGGGCTCGCGAATATAATTTCCTACCGCTTTTTTTATTCTTACTACTTAAAACAACACACAAGCGCGCGCTTCGCGCGCGCCACTTATATATATATATATATATATATATATATATATATATATAGATATATATTGTAAATACATTAATATTATAATGTATATATATGTGTATCTATGTATATACTTATATATATATATATATATATATATATAATATTATAATACATTTTTAATAATTACAATATTTTTATTACTCAATTTTTTTTAAATTGTTAAATGTGTTATATTAATACTTAATTTAAATTATTATCAAAATTTATTATTATTCGTAAATTTTTAAATAAATTTATACAAATTTAGAAAATAAATTACAAAGTAAAATAAATCTAAAAATTTTAAACAGATTTATAACAATAAATTTTTTTTTATAAATTTATGAAATACAATTTAATTTTCAATATAAAATATATTAAGCCAATAAACAGAAAAAATATTGAAAATATTAATAAGTTAAATAGAAAATATTAATTAAATTAATTGTAAAATAAATTTTATAAATGTCTAAACAATTTATATTTATAAATTTTAATTCGATAGAATCAAAATAATTTCGAATACTCACATTGTCGAATCAAAAAGTTGTACGTTATCTAGCAATTCATTAGATCTTAAAACTTTCATGCCATTTAACTGTTTAAATTCAGATAATGTGTACTTACAGCATCTATTTTTTCAAACAATTCTTTATCGTCCGACATATTGTATTGTTTTATGTGTAACCTCTTCTTTTAAAATATATTTATTTTATTCCTCTATAATTTCAAAAAAATTATTAACACATTGAAACGAATTATATGAAAATTATACAATTTTAAATTAAATACTGTACAATTTAAATGTATAGATTAAATTTTGGACTTATATTCAATTATAAAATGCAAAATTATAAAAGAATCGAGTATATGTATCTATTATTTTTAAACTTTACAATATTTTAATATGATTTTATCATTTAACTTAAATTATTTAAAAATTATTAAATGAGTAATGAAATAAATTAATAAAAATATACTAAAATAAATATATAAAATATATATATTTAATATATATATATATTATAAGTAAAAAAAATAAATATAGAAATTATATTAATTAAAAATATAAAAATTTATATTTAAAAAAAGGAAAAACTTAAAATTAAAAAATTCATGAAAAAATGCGAGATTGAAATAACGAAAACTAAAGAACAAAAATGATATGTGTATATATATATATATATATATATATATATAAATTAAAAATGTGATTGGAAAAAGAAAGCAAAAAATCTAAGAAGAGAAGTAAGAAACTTTGAAAATAACTATTTTAATAATTAAAAATACTAAAACGAAATTCAAAAATCAAAAATTCTTTTTGTAATAGCAAAAAAATTTATTATGATGTATAAAAAGGAGTTGTTTAAACCATTTTTCGATATTTTTCAATATTCAACAATTATTATGCAAAAAATTTACATTTTTTTCTCAAGGGATAATTACAAAACATAATGTAGCACGAACAAAAAAAAATTTTGTGTTACGAATAGACTGCTTTACTTGTACAAAAAGTTTCACAATTTTCTGATTTTTCGGGTTCCCTAACTTCCTTTAATAGAAATATAATTACCAAGATAAGTCAAAAATACATAAATAAATTATAAATAAATAAATAAATTATCAAGATAAGTCACAATGTTATATGTCACTGATCAATAAAATGTACAATATTTTTCTCTCTTTCTACATACCTCTCTGTGTGTATTTTTCTTGTTTGTCTCGTCTCTCTCTCTCTCTCTCTCTCTCTCTCTCTCTCTCTCTCTCTCTCTCTCTCTCTCTCTCTCTCTCTCTCTCTCTCTCTCTCTCTCCCCCTCTCTCTCCCCCTCTCTTTCTCTTTAGCAACTTTAAGAACGTCGCGATGAAAAATAACAATTTGCCCGTAATTGAAGAGGACACCTTATAAAATAAAAACATGTTATATGGAATTTTTAATATGTATATAATTTATAATAATTGTGAAGGAGAGGGAAACTTGACAATTTTGTTGTATAAAAGTTAAAAAAGAAATGAATATAATATATATATATATATATATATATATATATATATATATAACAACACAATATTGAAATATACATAAAAAAATATACATTTTAAAATGATAATTTTAAATTCATTCCTTCTTCTTTACAATTTGTATATGTATGTATATGTATAAACATATTGTTTGAGATGGTGATAAGAATTACATAAATAATTAATTTCTGTTTCGCGTACATAAAATCAGTCAAAATTCGACTTCGATCGTCTTTGTACACAAAACAAATAAGTCATAAATTGTCGGGTCATAAAAAACTGTCAGCTCTCAAAACACCAACAGAAAATAAATTTCTAACTGTTACCGCACTGTCTCGCAACCGCCGATATCACGAGAAGCATGCGCGATAGTATCACGTGGGCCTACGTGGGCCAATCGATCGAGCGATCCAACACCTTGCGCATGCCAGGAGCGTGCTTACTCCGCGAAGATTATGGGACGACCAATTACACTTGGCGCCCTTGAGTCACCTCGACCAAATTTAAAACTATACGAAACTATTGGCGCAGCACAAAAGGGGCAACTCCCTCGTAAAGGTAATAAAAGGAGCTCGCGCGATCGAGCACCAGCTTTTATCGCTGTTCACCGCTTAATAAAACCGCATATCGCACACTCGCTGAAACCGCTTATTTACCGCCGAAAACCGCTGTGAAATTGATGTCGACTTTGATTACTGGATTAATTATCTGTTTAACGACAGAATTGCTTGAAACTTATCAACTGTGAAACGTATTTAATTTGTTGAATATTAAACTGTGTTATTAAAACGAAAAACGGAGTGTCCTATCCATCAACTGCCAAGTCGATTCCACTCTCCTTTACGTGCTCTCGAACATATTTCTGGTCCTTCGAGCCGGATTCTTTACATCGTCGCGCCGGCATCCGCAAGTTCGTGAGCGTTGTCTCTGGTGACGGGAGTGAAGTGATCTGCAAAGAAATACGTGTGAGGATCGAATATGGATTCAACTACGTTGCATGACTTTCAACGCGAGATTCAAGTCCGCATCTCGCGTTCGGTGGAGTATCTGAAGAAGCTGGGCTCCGCCAACATCACGGCCAGTGCCGTCGCTACCCGCATCAGAATCCTGGACTAATTGTGGCTGAAATTTGAGGCCCAGCATGACTTGATCCGTGCTGCCCTGAAAGATAAATTCAAGGAGAGCGAGTACGTCAACTCCGACCTCTTTGGAATGACTGAGAATACCTACGTGCTGCAACGAAGTATGTTAGATGGGTACGCCGACCACTTTAGAGTCACTGTGGCGCCTCCAAGCAACAACGATGGTGCTCCGAAAACCTCGTTACCGCGCATCAAGCTCCCGCAGTTTTCGGGCGCATACGCTGACTGGCCGTCGTTTCGGGACCTCTTTCAATCCGTCGTCGGTGAGAATACTTCAGCGTCCAACATCGAGCGCTTCCATTATCTCCGGTCTAGTTTGCAAGGGCAAGCTGAAAAATTAATTCGATCATTACCGGTCACGGGTGAGAACTATGACCGCGCGTGGGCGATCTTGTGCAAACATTTTGACAACAAGAAGGAACTTATCCGCTCCAATTTCGCCGCGTTCACCGCTGTGCCAAGGATGAAGGGAGAAAGCGCGGAAGAATTGAGCCGCATTCACAACGCCGTCACTACCGCCGTGAATGCACAGGAAAGCATAGGTCGCCCAATCAACACGCACGGAATGGACCTTTTTAATCACCTGGTCATCGAACTATTTGACGCACGCACTCGCTTGGAATGGGAGTCTGCCACATCGGACTCCGTCGAACCACCGCGTCACGAAGCACTTCTCGACTTTGTAAGCCGACGCACGTTAACACTTAACGCCGCGAAGCCAAAAGGCGTCACGAAGATCTACGGAGATTCAACACGAACCGCTAAATCACACGTCGCGAAGCACGGATCCGAAGCACCGCAGTGCACACTTTGTCGCGAGAGACACCCACTAATGACATGCCGCGATTTCAAGACCAAATCTGCTGCCGATCGAAAGACATTCGTCGAGACAAGCAGACTGTGCTTTAATTGCCTTGGGAATCACTTTCTCACGAGGTGCCAGTCGAAGAAGAACTGCTTCACGTGTAAGGCACGTCACCACACCATGCTGCACGACGCATACACTTCACAATCCCAACTTGAAGCCACGACACTTGCCACAGTGCATAGGAACGACGACAGGAAGGCAGTTCTCCTTGCAACCGCTCGTGTAAACATCGCTGATCGCCATGGGGCACTTCATGCCGTACGAGCTCTGATTGATCAAAGCTCCGAGGTATCGATCGTTTCCGAGACATTGGCGCAACGACTTCGCCTACCCCGTTCCCATTCGGACTTGTCCATCTTCGGGATTGGAGGAGCACGTCCTGGAACGACCCGCGGCAAGATCACACTGAACATTGCCACGAAGGTGACCGATGCCGAGCTCACGGTCGTGGCCTTCGTGTTGCCGCGTCTCTCTCTGCAACACGGCACCGCAGCGAAGTGCCAACGCAATTGGCCGCACATCCAGGGACTTCAATTGGCTGATCCGCAATATTTGGAGAACGACCCAGCAGAGCTGCTCCTGGGAGCAGAAGTTTGCTCTATAATATTTGAAGAAGGTCTGCGCAAGGGCGGACCGCAGATGCCCATTGCCCAGAAAACAATCCTAGGATGGATTCTCTCTGGAGGCTCCGACGCAGCATTTTCAGAAGATCACCGCCGCTCGTTTCAGTGCACCGCCGACCATGAATTGGTCGACCTTGTTACACGGTTCTGGGAGCAGGATCAGGAGCCTACCGCAAACACATATAAACATATATATTATACAAACATATATATAAACATATAAATATATATATATATTATATAACATATATATTATAAAATACATACCTTAGCCTTATTCTTGTCTTTCTCTTATATCTCTTCTATTTCTATCTTTTATCTTCTTTATGTTATTCTAAATGATTAACCGCAAACTGTCAAACTGTCAAACGATCTTAGTTGTGATTCAAGCCGCGAAGCAAACTTCGAGACAAACAATCAGCATCGCGGAAAAGAGGCTTCAAAACTTCGATACAAATTGAATTCACACAGTTAACATGCCTTTTTTAGAAAGGGATGTTAATGCTATTTAATGTCTCGATAGAATCGTCGAAAATGTTTAAACATTTGAGTACCGAATGATGTATTAAACTCTTTTGATGTCTAATTCAACATGTAAATTCATCATTTGTTTTAATCTAGAATCGAGAATATCAAAGAAAATGTGAGATCTTCATGTCTTTTTAGATCCTTATTATTTATAATATATTAACTTCATAAAATTTATATTCCTGCAGGCATAATCTTTATGTGTGTGTGTTATACTTTTAAAAATTGCTAAGTTACTTTATTCAAATTAATCTAAATTGAAAAAGAGTCAGAATTAATTTCAAGAATTAATAAGCAAATTTTCTGGATTTTGTTAAAAGATTTGTCATTAAAAGATTGTATTGTATTGTCTAATTTAAGATGTGTCACACACACACACACACACACACACACACACACAAATTAACGAATCTATTTGTCAGTAAAAAAACATTTTTTTCTTTATTGCTATTATCGCTTAATTAATCTTTCAGAGTGGCAAAGTTTTTGTTGAATAATTGTTTCTACATTTTTTTTTAAAGTCTGGCATGCAAATTTTGCAAACTCCTTTTCCACAATTATTTATTTTTATTGTTTAATGCAAAAATGTATCAGAATTGATTACCTTGTATGGATCTATAATGTTTCGCCTATAGTAATCTATAAACGTATACTTATATAAATCTAAATAAAGGATGCTTTCTAGATGCTCCTGAATGATGGCATCTGTGGCTATAAAGTAAGCCAATAGAAGTCCTTCATATAAGCAATGCGGACTAAAGGCAAAATTTTTTTTTTGATTGATTTGCATAACGTTATGCAGACAATCGATCGCGAACTCTAAACGCGCCTTCTTCAATGTTATATCTGGCGAATAGAAAAGATGAATAAAAAAAAAATCAATCAAAATTGAAAAGAAAGAAATGTTACAAATGAAATCACAATAAATTATAATAAAAATTAATAAATTAATCCTAACGATTAATCATATATGTAATTATAATAAATATGTTAAATGCAAAGTAAAATGCATTGAAATTCGAATATTATTTTGTATGTTGAGAATATTTTTTCTTATTACAATTTAATTTTATCTTCGAAATACGATGAAATAAACAATATATACATAGGCTGTTCATAATGAAATCGAACTTAAAAAAATCACCTAAATGCAATAGTGTAAAACCATCTTGTAATACTGTGTTATCGAATTCTTTATCAACTTTCCCATGAGTATGAGTATGTTATTGTTTTTAAATTATGTTTTATGATGGTTTTAATAAGGATGTGTTCAGTTTATGTGGCGATTTTTTAGACAAAAATGACGAAGACTTTAAAAAAACGTATATGTGTTAAATTTTGTTGAAACGTGAAAACCAAAACACTTAAAGTTTGACTTTTTATAGTCAGTCCTTGTATATAATTTAATAACAATCAAAAGTGAAAATGACAAGTAATTTTGCAAATGTATTCGTATTTATATTTATTAACATAACTAAATTTCAAACTAATATCTTTAATATCTAACAAACTCGAATAACTTATATTTCCGGCAAATAGAATAAATGCGAAATTCGATGGATAATTATTAACATAATATTTTTTATGTAACCTAATATTTAATACTTGAAAATGAAGAAATTAAATTCTACAATAATTCTATCCAGACCACTTAAGTCATATCTTAAAATTGAATCTATTTTGTGAATATCTGAAACGCGAAACAATTCATTAAAATATAATTAATGCCGATTTCGAGCAGATTTCGAGAAAAAAATACTAGTTTACAAATCTAACGAATTGCAAGATTCCTCGAGTCATGGCCACTAAATTACATCGAACTATAAGTTTATTTTACAAAATAATATATAAAATTATAACGCAAACAAAATTTGCCTATATTCTCGATTATTGTTTATTCGAAAAATCGACTGAAGAATTACATAGTTTTGTACAATAATATATTTTCGCCAATCATTAATCCTTCCATTATTTTAGAATCTTCCATTTCTGTGAAAATAACAAAAGCTGGAATAAATGCTGCGCATTGTAATTAATTGCTATCGGATGTAATTTTTGCAAAAGTAGTTAAGCCTAGGTTGAAATAATTATGTGCTCTCGATATATACTTGCCTGAGATTCTCCTAAACAATGTTCTAATCTGAAGCTGTTCTTTGGCTTTATATTTCATGTTTGATGAAGGAAAAACATTTCTATAGGGACATAACATGCGCAAATAAATACACACGAATATAATATACACACACATGCTCACACACAGATACACATTTGAAACATTAAATATATCATTTGATTTTAATGTTAAAAATTCAAGATTTTATTTATAATTATGTAAATAAATGTCATTACATATATCGTAATATAAAATTATGAAAATGTAAAGAAATTGATATGCACCTTTATATATATAGATATATATAGCATACGTCAAATAAAAATAATGTTAAATATTTATTATGGATTTTATTAATATTTGACACATGAAGAGGACCATAAAAATAAGACTTAAATATATGTCATATTATCGGATAAATAAATTTTAATATTAATAATAGCAATAGAAAAATTAAAATAGAATTAAGCACATCGCATGAATAGAAAAATTCATTTTTTTCTATTACATTATTATCGCTTAATTTATATTTTTATAAAAATCATCTAAACAGATTATATTTCCGAAAAAACTTTGAAAGATACGAGCTTCTTTTTTCATTAAATTTATAAATATAATATCAACCAAACATAAATTTAAATAACTCAAAATTTTAATTAATTTCATTGGTCTGCAATATTTTAAAACATGTTGCTCATAGAATATATCGCGCACGAAATAAAACTATGCTAATTAACATCGACAAAAAAGTGAATCGAGAAAGAGGAATTTTATATAGCTCCCATAATTACAAAATTCTCTAATAACTAAGAAATCTCTAATAATTTTTCTAGTTATGAAACTAAGAAAATAAAATAATTAAAATAATCCTAAATCATTTATTTTAATTATAAATATATTTAAATGTGACACATATCGTAAATATGGAATAATCAAATAATTAAGCTAGAGTTAAATTTTTCATAAAAATGCATTAATTCTTGCCCAAATAAGAAATTAAAAAACACTTCTCAGGTCTACATCTCTTTTTTTATTGTGGATTTATAAATCTGGACATTTCCGCCAGTTTAAAAAAAAGTTTATACAGTGAAAATCAATCTGCTTTACGCAAGCTTTAACATGCAATAAAAAATTTAAAAAAAATTTTTTTTTTTATAAACAAATTAATGTCACCTTGAATTTTTTAAATGGAACCATCATTTTTTTTATATAAATTGATTCCTCACAATATTCTGGATAAAAAATTATAAGGGTAGGATGGTCAAAAAGTGAATAGTTTACGAGATATTTTATATTTTAATCTTATAAAGGTGGTTCTCGTAACGATCGCCACGATTTTTGGGGTACTTACAATAATCTGACAAAAAATGTCATTAATCAGAAATTTACCAATTTGTAACCGTCAACAAATTTAACAATAATTTAATGATTGCATACAATTTTACTTTATGTAACATTTTAATTCAAAATTAACGATTTTAAAGCTTCTACAGCGTAATTCTTTGCTATCGAGGAAGTTCACTAAAAACGTAAATAGTAAACAGACTTGACTTTGACCTTATGTTACCATGTAGCTTAGCTATTAATCTGATCAGGAAATTTTTAGTATCAGTTTATCTAGTATCAATTTAGTGTGTCTAAAACTTGATATAATGAATCGCTATTGTAATACGGAAAAAGTAGATATGTTACTAGTATTCGGCGAGTGTAGAAGAAATGCACGCAATGAAGTGGCTTTGTACAGAGAACGATATCCGGATAGAGCTCATCCTTCTGCAAAAAAGTTTTTTTAATATTGAGCGTTCTTTACGTTTACATGGCACATTTCCATGTGGAAAACGTGTCAATCGTACTAGGCTAGTTATTAATGATAACAACGCCGCGTTAGTACTGGCCAGTTTTGAAGTTAATCCGCATACTTCTACTCGAGCAGTCGCTGCAGAAATGGATATATCACAAGCAAGTGTAATCAGAATTGCAAAGAAGAATAAGTATCACCCATTCAAAATGACATTAGTACAACACTTACACTTAACTGATGGTCCTCGACGCCTACAATTTATCGCATGGCTAATCGCTACTTACGAAGAAGACCATGAAGTTTTGAATAAAATAATGTGGACAGATGAATCAAAATTTACGAATAATGGTATTGTAAACCGTCATAATCAACATTTCTGGACAACGGAGAATCCGCATTGGACTCGTGTGCATAATTTTCAAAACAAAATAAGTATTAATGTTTGGTTTGGCATTTTGAACGGTTATTTAATTGGACCGTATCTTTATGAGGAAAACTTAACGTCAGATGGATATCTTCATTTTTTGCAATATTATCTGCCCCAACTTATGGAAGACGTTCCTTATGATACACGAAGAAGCATGTATTTTCAACAAGACGGATGTCCAGCACATAACGTAGTAATAATTCGAAATTATCTGAATACTATGTACGGAGATCGGTTGATTAGTACACATGGTCCATGTCGCTGGCCGGCTCGTTCACCGGATTTATCTCCACTAGATATGTACTTATGGGGGGATACTTAAAGTCAGTCGTATACAATGAAATAGCGATTAATAGTATCGATGATCTTCGAGAGCGCATAATAAGAGCGTGCAGAAGCGTTAAACGTTCCAGTTTAATTGATGCTACGCATAATAATTTATTGAAAAGAGCGGAACTTTGTTATATATATACTTTATATATATATATATATATATATATATATATATATATGTATTTAATATTTTTTTAAAAAACTTAAATCTTTTAATAAAATTTTTTCAAATAAACTTTCTGTACATGAAAACAAACTTAAATCAAAATTCAGCAACGTAATATAAAATGAATGCATATAAGTTTTGGCAAAATATAATGGACTGAAAAAACAAATTAAAATAATTAAAAAATGTAATATATAAATAAATATGTAATATCTAAAAATAAATTAATATTTAATATTAAAAAAAAAAATATTTTTTAAGATATTAAATAACATTAATATTAACTTATATATATTATATTTTTCAATTATTTTAATTTGTTTTTTCAGTCCATTATATATTCAAAACTTATATGCATTCATTTTTGTAATTGGAAGTATTGCTTGTTTTGCAGAATTTGATAAATTGTATCGAAGGCAGACACCAGTTATCATTATTAATACGTCAGAAATTGTGAGGCCGGCAGCTTCAAACATAATTGTATTATTTCTCTCATTAGACAAATTTTCATAAAAATAATCTTCTAAAAACATTGTCAGACATATTGCTATCATAATCTTGAAAATGATCAGATCTTTTTAAATGTCTACCTTTTGAAGTATCAATTGTATCAGAGATGTAGAGGTATGAACAAATGTATACATTTCAAATTCTGCAAAATAAGCAATACTTTAGTTGATTAAAATATTAGCCAGACCAAAATTAAATGAAATGTTACTAATTGTACAGTATATTAAAATACAATGTAATCCACCAGATGAAAGAAAGTCTTTCAATAGTGACATTTATAATGGTGAACTATATAAAAATTTGCATAATAGATCGTGCGACAGAATCTACTAATGCGCAAAGTAATACAAATTTAAATTTAATTAATTGATTTTGATTATTAATTGAGGGCGAGCGTGGTCTATAGAGTGCGAGCATGATCTATAGAGCCAAGGGTCCCGGGTTCGATTCCCGGTAAGACCAAAAATTATATTCGCTCGTTCTCCTCTCGGAAGGCAATGGCAAACCACCGAGAGTATACCTTGCCTAGTACACTTCTCTAAAAATGGTAAACAAAGATCATGGCCGTTCGGAACCGGCGTTTAAACTGTAGGTCCCATATACAATGTGTATAATCCACATGCGCAACACATGTATATGAAAGAGAAGTCGCCTAAGTCCGGAATAGACGGGCATGGCACGTGAAGAAGAAGAAGATTAATTGTTATGCCAGATTTCAAAAATTTTTCAGCCGATTTTACAAGTGTTGACAAATATAAATTCATAAATGCAATTTGGGTTCTGATTCTGAAATTCATAATGCAGCATAATATTTTTGAATCACAATTCAATAGGAAATTCACTTATAATTAATTGTAGTGGTCAGACGAACGTCTTTGAACTATGAAATAATGCTGCAGCACAGTATATACAGTAGCGCAACTCTCTCGATTTTGTGTTGGCCAAAATGGAGTGCGCATGCGCGAAGTAAGCGAGTTGCCCAGTAGTGCCATCTGAACTTCTCTTTCACTCACTCTTACTTGTTTCGGTCTCTCTCAGTCTCATTTAAATGCCTTAACACATTTAAATGCCCTCTTTAATTGCGACAATAATTCTCATGCCAATTTGGATAATAACCCAAATAGCACCGTACATCTTATGGACGTCCGTTTTACGTCCATTTTACTACCATACGTCCGTGGACATAATAAGGTCGTCCAATGTACATCCATACAAGGATATATATTGGCTGTATAAACGGACGTCCATTGGATATCCATTGGGCGTCCCTTTTATATAATTATATATAATTTATGAATATATACTGTACATCCAATGGACGTTTGTACATGGACTTATTTTGGACTTATCATTATTCATTTTTTTTGTCATCAAAAAAGGGTTTTATGTAAAGCATAGCATTACTTGTTACTTTTCCGTCACGTAAGGTATAGCTTCATATTTTCCGTCGTTATGTTTATAAAATTCTAATCGTGTATAGCAATTAAAATTTTTTTATGGCGCCATACATGCGTAATACCACACACTTGGGCCATGGTATTACGCATATATCACGCGATAAAAAAAAAGACTGCTATGTACGAGTCACGCGGATTGGTCAAGCGCGATCATGTGATCTGATTTGGCGGGTTCGTGCAGCGATAAGCAGCGCGCACGAGCCTACTCGTGTACCGGCGACTCTCCTTGGAAGTCTCAAGACACGTGTGTTCTCTCGTTCGAGTGATCTCAATATTTATATAAAACAGCCCATTTCTGGGCTACTCAGTCTCAACTGCAAAATACGGATACGGAGAATTGACAATGTAAGTATATATATAGTTTTATATGTATTTAATATATATAAATTTAGCAGATATTATTTTCATAACCTAAAAAGTCATTTCATTTATATAACGATACATTTTTTTTATTATTAGGCGAGAATAGAACATATATAAGCGTTATATATTAATTTATTTACTTATCACAATTATTAATCTTTTTAAAAATAAAATATATCAATATATTTTGTTATGAAAATGTGGTCGATATTGAGAATCTGTTCGAAAATAGCTAGAATATAAACTGTATATGTTCATAAAAGATATAGATATATTATTGCTACAGCTTTAAAATTAATTTATAGTTTTAGATGATATTTTTAATAAATTAACTTTTTAATAAACTAACAAAGTTAACAATATCCCATGCATAATACACATTTTAAGATTTTTACATATTGTATGTACTATAATTCTCTGTTAAGCTGCGGTCAAATAAGCTACGCTACAAATTCTTTAAAACATTCTATCTTTATTTTCCTGGAATAGAGAAGAAAAATAGAATGATGTTTTGAAGCATTTGTATCGTAGTGTACCATATAGCTTTAATCGTAGCCTTAATTATATGTGTTTGACTTAGCGCATTAACTCTAAATCTCCATAGAATATTTAAACTCATTCTTATTTTATATCTTCTTTAGAATAAATGCTCTTAAATCTATAAATTAAAACATTTTTTATTTTATATAGCTCTGGAAGAGGTGAAGGTTACTGGTACAGATTATTCTACTTCAAGAGTACACTGATACGTTGCCTCTAGGACTCTTGGAAAATAAGTGAATATGCCTAAGGTTTCTACCAAATATTACAGGCGAGCAAAAGCTAGTACAGATTCTTCGATAAATTCAGTTGAATCTGATCAAGCTTTTGCTCAATATTTTCATAATAATTTGATAAATAATGATATTAATGAACAATTAAATTGCATTAATTTAGATAATAATTTCAATAATATTGAATTTGATAATAATATATTAGAAAGTTTAGAAAATTCAGATGATGATACGTCTAATAATGATTTTATTAATGAAAGCACTTTAAATAACGAATTATTCAATAACGAATCTATTAATAATGATCATGAAAATTCCAATAATACAGCCAATAAATGTTCATTAGAATCACAACTTGCTACTTGGGCTTGGAAAAATTAAATTACTCATGTCGCACTTAACGAATTATTAACTATTTTAAAATCTAAACATGATGAATTACCTTCGGATGCTCGCGTATTAATGAAAACTCCTAGAAAAAATACATTAAAAATTGTTGAACCAGGATTTACATTATTATCATTTTGGTTTGAATAATTGCATTCAAAAATTATGTTTATTTGTGTCTTTACAAAATTTACGTGAAATAGAAGTTTACATAAATATTGATGGTTTACCACTTTTTAAAAGTTCGAATCAGCAGTTGTGGCCAATACTATGTAGTTTAGTTGAAAATCGTAATAAAGTAGGTATTGTAGGTATATATCACGGGGGAAAAAAGCCAGATGATGCAAATTTATTTTTGAAAGATTTTATTGCCGAAATGATCGAGCTATCAACGCACGGTATTATAATAAATAAAGAGAACAAAAGATTTAATTATCCCTTAAAAATTAAAGGTTTTATTTGCGATACTCCTGCTAAGGCGTTTATTAAATTTACGAAGGGTCACACCGGTTATTATTCATGTACAAAATGTGTTATAGAAGGGGATTATATTAACGGTAGAGTTTGTTTCTCGAATTTAAATAAATTCCGCGATAGAACCGATTCCGATTTTAGATCTAAATCTCAAGAAGACCACCACATAAATTCAAAAACTTCAGATCTTCAATTAATCAAAAATTTAGATATGATTCGTGATTTTCCTGTAGAGCCGATGCACTTAATTGATTTGGGCGTTACAAAAACTTTAGTGAGTATGTGGTGCACAGGTAAACCATCAATAAAATTGTCTTATGCACAAATTTCACAAATTTCTCATTTATTAACAAATCAAATTAAAAATATTCCGTTAGAATTTAATCGTAAACCAAGATCATTAGAAGAAAGTAGAAGATGGAAAGCTACAGAATTTAGACAATTTTTATTATACACAGGTCCTGTTGTTTTAAAATCTATACTTAATCGTGATAATTATCTTAATTTTGTCTTTAAATGTAGCTGTCACTATTTTATCATCTCAGCCTCATCATGTTAGATATTTAGATTACGCTAATTCTCTTTTTAATTATTTCATAAAAACTTATATAATTTTGTATGGCAAAGATAATTGTTCAATTAATATTCATAATTTATTACATGTATGCGATGATGTCAAAAAATTTAAAATGTTACAAGAATACAGTGCCTATCCCTTTGAAAATTTTATGCAAAAGATAAAAGGATACATTAGAAAAAAAGATAAACCATTGCAACAAATAATTAATCGTATATATGAAGAAAATTTTATGGAATTAAGTGAAGAAAATAATCTGAATTCGAAATTTAAATTATTAAATAAACATGATAACGGTCCTTTAGATCAATTTTTGTATACTAGTCAGTGGGAAAAAATGGTGTTTCCTAATTTTACTCTAAAAATAAAAAACCCAGATAATTGTTGCAGTTTAAATAATGGTGACATTGTTTTAATTAAAAATTTTGCTAGTAACGATAAAAATACAGTGATTATTGGAAATAAATATAAATCAAAAAAAGATTTTTATGCTGAACCATGTAAGTCTTCTGATTTGGGTATATATTTAGTAGAAAACATTGTTAACGATCTTCAAAGTTGGAATATAAATGACATATCGCATAAATGTATAAGATTAAATTTTAAAGATAAATTTGTTATTTCTCCCTTGCTTCATTCCATCTAATCAAATTTTATAATTTTAAGAATTTTACTTTTATATATTAAAAAATTTTAATGTAGAATTATTTAACTTCACAATTTATGTCACTTTACAATTTATTTTTATATTTTACAATTAAAATTATTTCAGATTATATTTATTAAGATTATATTTTACAATTACAATTTAAAAAAAATAGAAATAAATCATTTTTTTATTTTAAATTTATGCACTTCTTAGCATTTAAAAAAATGATGAATAATGTTCCAAAGAATATTATTATAATATTCAAAAATAATTGTTTTGAGAATATATCTGACAGTTTAATAAATTTTACAAAAAGAAAAAAAATTAGTCCCTCTGTTTGTTAACGGCTTGATTTTGAATATTTATAATATTTGAAATTATTAATTTGAAGTTGCGTACACAAATTGTTAATAATTTGCAGGAAAAAATGGCGAAGACATGGACAATTGTCATCTTTACAGATGAAAATACTGTGGAAGTAGTTCCAACGATACAAAATAACAAGTGTTATTGGCCGTCGCTTACATCTGACAAAATGAAATCTACAATAAAAAATCATGACGCACCTAATGATTCTTGGCCTTCATATCCCATCCGGCTTGTACGAAATGGAACTTTCGGTAAATATATTACTTATTGTGTTTTAATTGTATCAATTGACAAAAATCTATTTATTGCATTGTCGTAACGTTATACTTATTTTGTTCTAGCCAATTATTCCATAGCAGAAGAAAAATGCCGTAAGGCGGAATATTCGTCCGACATAAATTCAGATAGATCACTCGAAAATAAAAAAAGGGTGACAAAAAAAACATACGGCTCCTCATATGAGGAGGACAGTCTATCATCATCGGATGACAATAATAATTTATTGTCGACAAAATTGCCGACTCCTCCACATTTAACAAATAGTTCGTATACATTTATTTATTTGTTACATTATAGAAATTTTGTTGAAAATTAGCCATCTTATAAATCAAAAGACATGGTAGTATTTGGCGCTATGCTTTTTTACTTTTTAAAATAAAAGTATGAAATTAAGCTTGCATTATAAATAATAAATAATAATTTAGTTAAATATAGTTAGTTATTCTTTCTAAAAAAGGTAAATTTTTACGAATAAAATGAAACAGTAGCGAACATTTTATTAATTTAAAAAACACATTTAATCGTTTGGTCTTTCATGATTTTTTTCTTCCAGACACCAGTACTTCTATAAAAACTAAACCCCAAAAAAAGAGTGAAGCTACTAATAGCTTAGATGAATTACGAAATGAGAAACAAATGAACTTATCACAATCGATTGGTAAATTGTTTTTCATAATATAAAATTATTAATTACAACTATTAATTACTTTTTACAAAATGTAAAAGCTTAAATTTATTTTTTGTAAATTTTGTAGATAACGAATCCTTGAATGATAATGATCAACTATTCACAGAACCATTGACAGAATGTAAATGTTGTCCCCTACATATAAAACACAATTGTGGTATGTATGTGTTGAGGAAACAACCTGAGTTACCGACGGGACGTCAGTATAGAGAGCGCTCGAGGAGATCACGTGATCCCCGATCGGGGACGTCCCTGGCTCTCTGCACGTTGTCTCGCCTTTTTGGTTATGTGACATGTGCGACACGTTTCTCACGGTGCAAGTACTGCGTATAATCTAGCGATTTCGAGAAATCATCTAAGCTTCGTCCGATTGGGGACAAGTGTGTGCAGCCTCTCGACTCAGAGATCAGGCAATCGTGAAAAATCTAGCCGCAAGGTGAGGGAGAGTGTTAAAACTCTCCTAGAACGAATTCAGCCTCCCCTTTCCAGCCGTAAGGTGACGAGTCTCAATTCGACTCTACTTCTCTCAGTCTCTGCCGACGACCCCTCACGTCAGGGCGAGGTGTTGGAAGTGTTGGAATCAACCTACATTTCTGTGCAATATTCTAAAGGTAATTAGTCCCAGTTCGACTACAATACTGACGTCACATTTGGCCGTTGACCCCCACCCACGGGGAGAGGTGTGCGTGACAAAAGATCTATCACATTTGGCCGTTGACCCCCACCCACGGGGAGAGGTGTGCGTGACAAAAGATTTATCATGCTCAAACAACTTAACGGTGATATTGCTCTAATACTCTCTCTTTACAGTACAAATAACTTATTTTATTTTCTGTTTATAGCTTTATCTATTTGACGTAAAGAAAATGTGCCATAACAATGAAATTATATTTTTGATAATTATAGAAAGCATGCATTATATTTCAATGCAAATTAGTAGATAGATGTATGTACATCATCGTCCGTTCCTATAAAGTTTATTAGATATTTCTAATTAATATTATCTGACTACGCAGAAAGAAACTTTGAGTTATTATGCTGCGTTAAACTAAATTCTTATTCTTTATGTGCTAAGAAGTTTGCGTGGCAATTTTAAAGAGATTTATACCTTAATTTATTACCTTTTTTTATAAAAGATTTAAGTTGAAAAGGCACATATAACGCATATTATTATCACGTAAATATTTGTTAAGTCGAGTTATGTGATTCTTAAGACATTTAATTTTATGTAAACAAGTGTATGTTCTATGTCACATGTTATCTATGTTATACTCATATAGAAATTATAAGGTGTTTAATCTCAATTACATAGTCATTTATTTAAAGCAATTCCTTGCAGCTTTCTCACATCTAGATTTAGACGAATTAAGACCAGCGGAGCCCGAATAGTCATTGTCATAACAGTATGTTATTTGCAATCGCCGAATTTCTCCATTGCCCGAATTTTTTTTATCAACGCAATGTGGGTAAGTTTAAATATCCACAACGCATTCTGGATATTTATTTTGGCCACTGAACGTTGGAAAACAACGCGTTGTAGTCGAAATAAATACCCAGAACGCGTTGTGGAGCTTAAAGTTTACTCATATCGCGTCGTGATTTAAAAAATCAGATAATGGGCAAATTCGGCGATTGTAAGTAACATATATATTTAATGTACAGTTATTTTTTATATACTTATTATTAATCTTTTTATAAATTAATGAATTTATTATCATAATTACATGTTCGACAATTGATTGATAAATATATTAAACTCTTTTCAGAAAAATATTTTAAAGAAATCATTCGACAACAAAATGTACTTAAAGCCAGCATGTGGCAATATACGGATTCTTTGCAAGAATTAACCACGTCTGTCAATCGTATTCTTACGAACGATAAGGTGACTCATCAAGTGGAGGAAGAAGCTTCATTTTTCACAATGTTTGATTTTCCTTTAAAAAACGAGGAAGACCTAATCCGTGTCGATGAATATCTCAAGAAAAAAATTTTAACGTTGCGGTAATTTTTTATAAATGTCTATTTTTAAATATATGTTACATTTTTAATTTCAGTGTTACACGTACTTTATTAATTAATAAAAAATTTCAGATTAATATATTTTTTTTATTTTAAATTTTACAGATGAATGAACTTTCTAAAATTGGCGGAAAGTCCATATACAATTTTACGCAAAGAGCTTTAAATATGTTAATTACAAACGACCTTGCAACAACCTATAGCTGGTTAGGAAGGCGGGCCAAGAAAACATTTAAAGAGTTAAAATTAGCGGATTTGATAATTGGTAAATAACTTTTTAGATTATCTTTTACTTTACGTTCTTATTCATATTTTTCCTTCGTAGATTATCAAATCACTTGTAATAGATTTTTTTCGATTGGTCACTTTTATTTGGTTTTTAATATAATAAATGATTCATTAGAGAGTTAATAGTATATATATATGTATATATTTAATTTAATTATATATAATTACGTATATTTATATATATTTAATTATATTTAAAAAAACTTTTAAAAAATTAGCATTTTTTCAATCTTAATATTTTTAAAAATATCAGACTTTTTATTTTTATGTAACTTATTTAACAATTTTTATTTAACTTATTTAATAATTAAATTTGAATTAATTACAATTAATTATAAAATAAATATTATACGAAGAATTGATCAAAACATTGGTATAATTATATATAAAATAAAGAATCGAGAAATAAATATAAAATATAAAAATAAAATATAAAATAAAACAAAAATATATAATATGTAATAAATATAAAAAATATATCTCTATATATAAGTGCCGTTCGTCTGTATGTATGTACGCGAACTACTACATTTATGGACCGATTCTCTCGAAATTGGTACCAAAGTGTTGCAAATTCTTCGGGGAAGGCTGCTATGTGGTTTTTTTTTTAATTTTTATGCACCCACGCATCCACCCACGCGCATGCGCATTTATGGACTGATTTTCACGAAATTGGTACCAAAATTTCGCAAATTTTTCGGGGATGGCGACGATGGTGGTTTTTCTAAGTTTTACATCTCCACCCACGCACCCACCCACGCATTAACACATTTAATGACCGATTTTCACGAAATTGGTACCAAAATTTCGCAAGTGTTGCAAATTTTTGGGGGATGGCTGCTATGTGGTTCTTTTTTTAAGTTTTGCCCACCCACGCACCCACCCACGCATCCACCAACGCGCATGCGCATTTATGGACCGATTTTCACGAAATTAGTACCAAAATTTCGCAAAATTTTCGGGGATGGCGATGATGGTGGTTTGTTTAAGTTTTACATTCCCACTCATCCACCTACGCACTCACCCACGCACTCACACATTATTGACCGATTTTCACAAAATTAGTACCAAAATTTCGCAAATTTTTGGGGGATGGCGAAGATGGAGGTTATTTTAAGTTTTACACATTCACCCACCCACCCACGCACCCACCCATGCAATTACACATATCATAAACTTTCGTGAAAATCGGTCAATAAATGTGTGAGTGCGTGGATGGCTGAAGGCCACTTGGAAAGAGGGTGTAAAACTTTGTAAAATTAAAAAAAAACCGCCATCGTCGTCATCCCCGAAAAATTTGCAAAATTTAGGTACCGATTTATAGCAAATCGGTCAATAAATGTGTAACGGTCGCTTTTCGCGAGCTCGGAATAACTCGGTCGGGATCAGGGCTCGTAAAAAGGGTGAGACAACGAACGTAACGGTTATTGGTAACAATAGTAATTTATTAATTTAGGTGTCGGTATGTACAAGTGTGCGTGTGTGTGCGTGTGTGGGTGTGTAACGCCGGTCGTTAAAGCCCGTGTATTATGCGGGTCTTTAAATCGCTTCGATTGTGTTTACGTCGCCCGCGAGACGCGGGGTCGGCGCGGCGAGCGGGGCGCTCGGTGTTGTCGCGGCGCGAGTCGGCGCGAGTAGAAAAACGCGTCAGCTGAGAGCGGCCGCTCTCTTCGATATATCGAAGAGAGCGCAATCGAACGGCGCGCGTATTAGTCGGATTTCGCGGACCGTGATTTCGGCGTGGACGCGACGAATCGGCGTGTCACGGCCGTCCGTATGGGTGGCGGGGGGAGGAACGCACTGACGGTCGAGAACCCTCGACGGAGGCGGCGGAGCTCCACCCGCTGACGTCAGCGCGCTGTTTGCGGGGTGCGGTCGGAAACCCCGGACTCCCGAGAATAGCTCGGGGGAGACAGAGTACCCTCTACCTCGAAGTCGGGGGACGGTGGAGGCGGAAGCCGGAAGTTCGGAGCACGGAGATTATCTCCGCAGAGGCAGCGTACGCGTCTACCTCGGACTCTTTTTCCGGGCGGAAGGATTCTCCGATACGACGGAGTCGGAACGGTATCTGAGAGAGCTCTTATCGTGAGCTCTCTTTTTATATGGATCGAGTAACGGGATCGGAGGCTGGATCGAAGTAGGGGAAGTAGGGGTGATACGACTCGGTTTATTTCGGCGCGCGTCGGGCGCTTTCGTGGAATCGTATTTAACGGTTGGATTAATTAATTGTGGCGCTCCGCGCCTGCTGCCCTGCCCGGCCGGTGTTCGCCGGGCGCAGCCTTCCGACGGGTGAACGGTCGGGAACGATGCGGGGGGGCATCGTTACAAATGTATGGGTGCGTGGGTGGGTGGGTAAAGGTGTAAAACTTAAAAAAAACCACATAGAAGCCATCACCTAAAAATTTGCAAAAGTGCGTAGGTGGGTGCGTGGATGGATGGGTGGAGATGTAAAAATTAAAAAAAAAAAACATCTGTCTCCGTAACATTAAAAACCATGTGGTACCTGTTTCACGAAAATCAATAAATAAATGTAGAAGTAATTCGCGGTCAAACAGACAGAACAACTAATTTTCTTTGCTAAAGCAGGTTTTATACAGGCTTTGAGGACCGCGCGAAGCGCGGTCGGAAACGCTAGTAATAAATAATATAATAAATAGATGTAAAGAAATAAATATAAAAAATGTTTAACAAAGTGCATATTATTTTAGATAAATGTACAATCTATTTACAATTTTTTAAATATTTTTATCTTGTTTTTATATTACAGGTTCTGTTCAAAGAAGCATCCCGAATTCTACAAACAAAGAGTGTGAAGAAGCAATTCAAAAATGGCTAAGAAGAGCCAAAGAACGCAGCAATAATAATAAAAAACGTGGAGAGAATAATATTGATGATATGGAACAAAATAATCTTTAATTATACACACAAGTTACTGTGGGAGAAATGGTGCAGAAACTGCATCAAATGTTAAAAATCAGCTGGATTCTGGAGCTCAGCATTTAAAAAACCTCCATTAGCAGCAACGTACCTGAGAAATTCGTAATTAATCGTAGTAATAAATATGTAGTGCAATATAATAAATAGTGCAGTGATAATTAATATGTACTGTGATAAAATATATATATATATATATATATATATATATATATATATAAGACCCCAGATAACACCCCTACAATTTTGGCGGCAATTATCCAACACGAACACGCGTAAAACGTGTAAAAACAACACGCATAGATGCATACATACAACACACGTGTGTTCTTATTTTACACACGATGAAACGTGTAAAAAGTGTCTACAGAATAACACGCTTAAAATGTGTAAAAGTAACACACTTGTTTTTGCAGTGTACGCTTGTTAATTAATCGCCGATTGTTATATATCTATCTAACTAAAAAGAAGGACCAATAAAGTGTAAACCTGTTCAATTCAAATAAAAGTGTATTTTAAAAGAAAGAGAAGAGTACAACACTCCGAACTTCCTACGAAGTCCTGCATGACCCGAGGATCCCTATCCTTAAATTCGGCGCAACACCAGTGCCGTGGAGCGGCACAACAAAATTGGTGACAGCGGTGGGATTGCGCCGACGGACCGTTAGGACCAGCAGGAACCTGAAGACCAGAAAACAATACAAAAGTATTAGAAAAATCAGGCACGTCGAAATAATCGACGGACAACATAGAAAGCAGTATATTAAAAATTAAGACCGGCAATACACACACATACACAACATGTGAAAGCAGGTACGCTAGTTAGAAAAAACAGCTGACGGAAATAAGCAGAAGCCACAGTACAGTGAGAGAGAAGGACGGACAACGCAAGCAGTACGAAGAGCGATAAGCAAACAGCTGAGAGTCGACTAGAATTGCCAACGTTTCAAGGACAACGCTGACCTGCGACAATCTCACGGAAAACGCGTCATCACCGAGCGACGACCTGCCGTATCAAGCACGAGCACCGAGCCGCCAGCCGTTACCAGCCCACGAGCGATCAAGTTGCATCAGCAGCAGCCAAGCCGTACCGAGCGATAAAGAGCGTAAAGATGCGAGCCTTAATACTGTAAGTCCGATCCTTATAATATTTCTGCGTGAATGTCGGAAGGACACGAAACCCCCCCGACAACCGATATTAAACAAGTGGTTACATAGCGATTCCGCGAAGCGAGCGATTCAAGCGTTACCAATAACTTTGGAAAATCTCGAGCGAGTTTGTAGAAAATTAGAGAGCGAATATTCAAACGAAAGCGAAGTTGAATTACCCGCGAACGTCACCGTTAAACGCGAGTTTCCCTTCGATAGCTTTGACGAAAGCGTACTAAAGGCACGAACTGACAGTGGGTGCGAAACTAACTATTATAAAATACTCTTGTAAAGGGAAATCAACCCCTCTAGCGTCGAGAAATAAGCCCGAGGTTATTCAATGTCGAAACGACCGAAAAAACGCGTCTCATTTAAACCACGGAGCGGACCAGCTCGACTTAATCGTAGATTCGGTTCCGTAACGCCCATACAAGTAGCCGAGGAAGCGGTACGCGACATTCGCGATAACGTACGCGCAAATTTAGATAGACGTTACTCAGGCGCTAGCTCGCCAGAATCAGAAGCCGAACCGATCGAGGAAAACGTACGTCCTTCTAATATAGACGAAAGAAGACGTCTTTCGGATCGCGCGTCTTCTGAGCGAAATTCGGTTAGGAAAAACTATTCTCCCGTATCAGTCGACGATAGCGTCTTAGGCACGCAAAGCGAGGACGATATGAGACGAAAGACCCTCCGACGCGGAATGCTCCCTCTGAAGATGTGTAATGCCGCCGCGTGTTATGCAGACACCGGACATCCAGTATTCGACCCGAATAACGCCCTACTCACTGAACTCGTAAAAGGATTTCGGGAAATGAGAACCGAATTAGATTCCTTGCGCGACCAAATACACGATCGCCCTGCAAATACGAGAGAAGTTCGACAGACGCGAAACGGGTACCGCCCCGAGGGCAACCGATACACGGATCGCCGCGAAACATACAACAACGACCCCAACGCAACGTACACGTACGGAAGATCCGAAAATGATATTAGGAACGTAATACCTCTTCGCAATATTTAACCTTAAAAGAAGCAAGGACAATGATCCCAGACTTGGACGGAACTTCGCAACAAAAACTCCAAAAGTTTTTAAACGCGTGCACATATGCCATGCAAAACATAAATCCCGCGGATGAAAAGTCATTAATTCAAGCAATACTATACACAAAATTAGACGGAAAGGCCATGCAAGATTTCGAAACGCATGATATTCAAACTTACGAAGAAATCAAACAACAATTAGAAGCATCCCTGCTTAAAAAATCCGATAAAAAACGATAAAAACAGATTCAAATTTGATTGAAATTTAATATAAATTAGTCGTAAGCTATCGTTTCAATCGGACTCATGTTTCTGATGAGATATAAAAGCTATCTATTTCTATCGCTTTCAATATCTAATTAAATAATATCTTCTTTAAACATTTAAATATTTATCAGAACGTATATGTTTTTTTCATATATAAACTATCGATTTATCTAATTCAATCAACCAATTACGAGACTTGATATTTATATGAATGCATATATATCTTTTTCTATCATTTAGTGCATCTATATTATTCAATACACGTTATCCGAAAGGCTAACTATCGTTCTTTATACGACATATTCGTACATGATATAATTTAAATAAATAATAATAATGGAATATAGTGAAAGGCCAACTAACGAGCAAATAAATAGATATAATATTTATACAAAGATACAAAACCGGTCTGTTACTATGGAACTCGCATTTATATTGATTGACAAATACATTCAAACTGACAAAATTTGGACAAATCCTTTCTCGCCTTCAAACGAAGAATGGGTTTAAAATCTCTCATTACTAACAAAAGCGTTCCATAATGATAAGATGGGAAATGTTATTCTTGCTGTGCCTCTCAGAAAATACACCGATGTTAAAATATTGATGATATTTCGCTCGTCATGGTCGTTTGATATACTTTAATTATTATATTATTTAAGCGTTTGTTTAAGTTAGAATTTGTACTGAGGAAGACTAAGTAAGTCGAAACGTCTACAAGTTAAGAATTTACATGTTATTAATTTTAAGAGCATGATTAAATGAATTTATTATTTTATATTATATCTATTTATTTGCTCGTTAGTTGGCATTTCACTATATTCCATTTGTTTTTATCAATCGGCTTTTATATATATAATACCGTTTATGCTCTGGTTTCCGTGTCGAGCTTTTTAATAATAGTCTGAAATTACAGGGCGCTTTTTTAAAGAAGGAAAATCAATAATAATCATACGAATATGTCTGAAAGAAACAGTATTAGTACATAAAGATAATAAACAATTATAACTTTAAAAAAGATGTGGAACATAATTGAAAGTGTAATTGTGAGAACATACAGAATTTGTAGGATTGATTAGCAAATAAACCTCTTGTATTTAAACATGTAAAAAACAATACTGGATGTAAAACAATACAACTATAATTCTGATAAAGTAACTATTTTTAGCATAATCAATTCGAATCAATCTCTTCTCAAGTAACTAAATAATGTTTATAATAAGATACATCCAATTCGAATAAGTAATGTAATGTATGAACTTAAGCTCATCAAATCCTTTAATTAAAATAATAATGTTAGTCTTGACAAACCTTTTAGATAATTTGAAGATATAATAAATGAGAGCGAAGCTCAATATGTATAATAAATCATATGATAAATGAGCAAAGTTCAACATGTGTAACAGAAAAACATATAATGAATGAGAGCGAAGCTCAATATGTGAGACAAAACATATAATAAATAAGAGTGAAGCTCAACATGTGTGATAATATACATAAATAAATAAGAGCGAGGCTCAACATGTGTAATATACATATAATAAGTGAGAGCGAAGCTCAATATGTGTAATAAACATATAATAAATAAGAGTGAAGCTCAACATGTGTGATAATATACATAAATAAATAAGAGCGAGGCTCAACATGTGTAATATACATATAATAAGTGAGAGCGAAGCTCAATATGTGTAATAAACATATAATAAATAAGAGCGAGGCTCAAAATGTGTAATAATATACATATATAAATAAGAGCGAGGCTCAACATGTAATAATATACATATATAAATAAGAGCGAGGCTCAACATGTGACCAAACAGAAAGAACAATAATAAGAAAAGTTATATATGGTTAATCAAAGGTGTCTCAACAGATTCTAATTTTCTAATACGTACTAAAACAATAGATATGAGATATATTGTAGAACGATATTTATAATGAAATAACTTTCTATTAACAATAAACCAAAAGATTAATCAAATAAACGTTAATATTTCCTTGAGACAGTTGAAACTCGAACAATATCCATCTTCGTTGCCTTAGTGAACCATATTTACAAAGGACAACTATTTTCTTTATAATGAATTTGTTACCTGGAAATGAAGAGAAACCGTTCGGCTTGATCAGAGCCGAACGAAAGTTGCTGCCCAATCACGGTAACCGAAGTTAACCGATGATAGCAAAATTATTTGTTGCTGGCACTCAGAAAATACGCCGCAACAGGCACTGCCAATGGCGGACACTAAGGTCGCCCCTTTGAAGCTCGAAAGCTTCCCTTTGGTATGTTGCTGCCCTCAATGTATAGGATCTCAAAGATCGAAAATGGCAAGAATTTGGCACCGAAGGAATCATCCAAAGATGATGTCTTATTTTTGTTGCTGCCCTTTAGGAATCTTATGGCACTTAAAACTACTTAAAGCGGAGAGCGAAAGAAAACACGTCCGTACTTCTTGTTGCCAGGAAGAAGACGGAAAACGGAAGCCAGCCGCTCGCTTGTCTTAACAGCGACAGCGCTACCACGAGGTAGCACTGTCGGTAATTTTGACCGACAGATGAACCATGGTGTGATCGGAGTCGGTATCGTCGTATGATTCCGTAACACCATTATTATTATTTATTGCGTTGCATTATACGAGCCTTTTTGTTTTTTTGTTTTTTTAGATATAATATAATATAATAAATTCATTTAATCATGCTTTTGTTATTAATTTTAAGAGCATGATTAAATGAATTTATTATATTATATTATATCTATTTATTTGCTCGTTAGTTGGCCTTTCACTATATTCCATTATTATTATTTATTGCGTTTGCATTATACGAGCCTTTTTGTCTTTTTGATTTATAATTTAAATAATAAATATACGATTAAATTCATCAAGTTATTCATGTATGAATATACAGTATAAAGAACGATAGCCAGTCTTTCGGATAATGTATATAGAACAATATAGATGCGCTAGACGACAGAAAACGATATAATCTAAATAATAAATATACGATTAAATTCATCAAACTATTTATGTATGAATATGCCGTATAAAGAACGATAGCCAGCCTTTCGGATAATGTATATATAGAACAATATAGATGCGCTAGACGACAGAAAACGATATAGTCTAAATAATAAATATACGATTAAATTCATCAAAATATTTATGTATGAATATGCCGTATAAAAAACGATAGCCAGCCTTTCGGATAAGGTATATATAGAACAATATAGATGCGCTAGACGACAGAAAACGATATAATCTAAATAATAAATATACGATTAAATTCATCAAACTATTTATGTATGAATATGCCGTATGAAGAACGATAGCCAGCCTTTCGGATAAGGTATATAGAACAATATAGATGCGCTAGACGACAAAAAACGATACAGTCTAAATAATAAATATACGATTAATTTCATCAAGTTATTCATGTATGAATATACAGTATAAAGAACGATAGCCAGCCTTTCGGATAATGTATATATAGAACAATATAGATGCGCTAGACGATAGAAAACGATATAATCTAAATAATAAATATACGATTAAATTCATCAAACTATTTATGTATGAATATGCCGTATAAAAAACGATAGCCAGCCTTTCGGATAAGGTATATATAGAACAATATAGATGCGCTAGACGACAGAAAACGATATAATCTAAATAATAAATATATGAATAAATTCATCAAACTATTTATGTATGAATATCCCGTATAAAAAACGATAGCCAGCCTTTCGGATAAGGTATATATAGAACAATATAGATGCGCTAGACGACAGAAAACGATATAATATAAATAATAAATATACGATTAAATTCATCAAACTATTTATGTATGAATATGCCGTATAAAGAACGATAGCCAGCCTTTCGGATAAGGTATATATAGAACAATATAGATGCGCTAGACAACAAAAAACGATACAGTCTAAATAATAAATATACGATTAATTTCATCAAGTTATTTATGTATGAATATGCCGTATAAAAAACGATAGCCAGCCTTTCGGATAAGGTATATATAGAACAATATAGATGCGCTAGACGACAGAAAACGATATAATCTAAATAATAAATATACGAATAAATTCATTAAACTATTTATGTATGAATATGTCGTATAAAGAACGATAGTTAGCCTTTCGGATAACGTGTATTGAATAATATAGATGCACTAAACGATAGAAAAAGATATATATGCATTCATATAAATATCAAGTCTCGTAATTGGTTGATTGAATTAGATAAATCGGTAGTTTATATATGAAAAAAACATATACGTTCTGATAAATATTTAAATGTTTAAAGAAGATATGATTTAATTAGATATTGAAAACGTTAGAAATAGATAGCTTTTATATCTCATCAGAAACATGAGTCTGATTGAAACGATAGCTTACGACTAATTTATATAAATTTCAATCAAATTTAAATCTGATTTTTTGGAATTTTTAACTATAATAAATAATAAATTAATAACAAATTATAAGTAGGTATTATGTTTATTGCAATTCGATTGTATTTGGCAATTCACATACATAACAATCATCAACATCAATAAATATCATTTTTTGCTTAATCTCTTCAACTGAAGTTACTATTATATTCTTTTCCTTTTCAACCACTCTTATTAAATGTAACATTGGTACATTCTCTTTGATTGGAGCAACTACAATTTTTCGAACTGTCATGTAACATTGTTGTTCAATTAAAACAAACTTTGTAATTTGTACAATAGTATTATTTTTCAATTTAACTATAGTATCATCCGTTTTTTTTGGCCGATCGTACAAAGTACTGTGAAGTATTATGCCTTTAAATACACATCTATTAAAGACAAGACCATTAAGCAAAGGTTCTTCCGCAGTGTCTGTTATATTTGTCAATGGTATACCATGACCACTAAATGTAATACCATTTTTAGCAGTTGTATATTGCGTTAATCTTCGATATTCGAATAAAGTTTTGCAATACTGATAACTATCATCGATGTTAAATGCGGCAGTGGCTACAGAATGTCGATATATCATAAGCTGCAAATGTTTATCTATTATTTGATTTCGGATGCCTTTCGGCCCATTTACATATTGTTTTAAATAAAATATGTTGCTTTCGTATGGAAATGTTGATGTGGCCCAGATTTTCTAACAGATTATACCAGATGCAATAATGAATGCATATTAAAAGTAATTACTTCTTCTCCATAAAATATTTCACATTCACCTACAAATCTTACTAAATCTAACTCGCATTGTAATAGATTTTCTTCACTTATGTTAGTTTGTAAAAGAATATAAACACTTTGCACTAACAATAAAAAAGATTGTAAAAATATATTTTCAAGAACTCCACACAGCATGGATAACTATAAAATAACAACCAAGATCGCCATTCTGTAGCCTTCCATTTTGCCTTTGACATTAAATCTCGCGGAAGTCTGTGAATTTCATGAGGTGGTTTTATCGCTATTAACCGTTTATTAATAATAGAACGCTTTTTTGCTGTTAAAGAGAATTTATGACCAGGTATAATCCAAATGTTCCATTTGTTTAGTAACACCTAAAAGAATTCTGTGCATATAATCTACAGGATAACCCCAAATACTATCAAATAACGGCATTTTTATTAATTCAGATTCGCCTTTTACACCTCTATTTCCTGTAATTTTGTTGTTTCATGAACATCGTCTATATGAGATTCATGCGATCTCAATTCTGCTGGATTTTCTTTATTTAACATTGGATAACGCATAGCGCCTTTCAAATAACGACCGTATGCATAGCACCAACTACATCCTTGAAATGCATTATATTGCATTCGGTTTTGCATAATAGGTCGTGCGACAGAATCTACTGATGCGCAAAGTAATACAAATTTAAATTTAATTAACTGATTTTGATTATTAATTGTTATGCCAGATTTCAAAAGTTTTTCAGCCGACTTTACAAGTGTTGACAAATATAAATTCATAAATGCAGATTTGGGTTCTGATTCTGAAATCCATAATGCAGCAAGTATAATATTTTTGAATCGCAATTCAACGGGAAATTCATTTATAATTAATTGTAGTGGCCAGACGGGCGTCTTTGAACTATTAAATAATGCTGCACCATCAGTATTAAAGTTACATGTTAATATTTTGGATTGAGAAGATTTAATATCATACAGGTTTTTATTAAATAGTTCACTATCATAAATGTCACATATTGAAAAACTTTCTTTTGTTGAATTTATATTATTATTAAATAACTCTAAATTTGCTAATAATTTTGATAGAATATTTTTATCTTGTAATATATAACATTTTAATTTGATATGAAATATCAATGCATACAAAATAATTTGGGGATTGCATTGAAAGTTTATATTGAATATTACATTTATCGCAAAGCGCCCGAGTTTGCTTTTGGAAATTATTTTTTGTTATAGGTTTCATTAATTCCGTGTAACATTTAGAACAATAAAATATGTATGAAACTTTATCATCTGGTGGACTACATTGTTTTAACAGACTGTAATGACTAACATTCCATTTAACAAATTTTGATCCAGCTAATATTTTAATCAACTGAAGTATTGCTTGTTTTGCAGAATTTGATAAATTGTATCGAAGGCAGACACCAGTTATCATTATTAATACGTCTGTTCAGGAGGGTATTGGCAAGTCTCCTGTTTTTGCTAATTAAGCTAATTAGACGCGAAATCTTTACTAAACGAAATTTAGCTTGATTTTTCACAAACGATATTCAACGAAATCCACGAAATGAAATTTAACTAAAGGGCGACTCACCGCACGATACATACCTTGCTTTCCATCCGGAGGTATCTCGCGGTTGATGACCAGTATCCTGACTCTCATTAATGTAGGCAAGCGTAGTTAAGCCAAGCAAGGTAGCAAGCAATGTAGATGAAGAATAGATACGGCAATTAGCACGCAGGACAGATGCAGGCAAGCAAGGTAGATGCACGCAAGCAAGGTAGATGCAGGCAAGCAAGGTAGATACAGGCAAGCAATCGTCTCTCTCTCTCCTTTCTGATCACTGCCTAGCCGTGTGCTCTTCACTGAGTCTCGTGAGCGAGTGAGTTTCCCTGAAAATAGGGCTGCCAGCGAGTAATGTGCTCTTCTTTCCGCTACCGTCGATGGATAGGCGATGGCAGCACCGATAGGTGAGTCGCTTGATTGCTTTGTAAAAGCGCCGAATCGCCGATCCACCAACGTTTCGCGCGAAAATTGAATACATATACTTATGCTAACTTTTAAGAAATATAATACCAAATCAGTAATTGATCGGTTATAATTCTATAACGAACAAAACAAAGCAAGCTAAAACTATATACAATATGTTACAAAAGGCCGTGCACCGAACAACGTCAGAAATTGTAAGGCCGACAGCTTCGAACATAATTGTATTATTTCTCTCATTAGACAAATTATCATAAGAATAATCTTAAGAATAATCTTCTAAAAATGTCTCATTGTCAGACATATCGCTATCATAATTTTGAAAATGATCAGATCTTTTTAAAAGTCCATCTTTTGAAGTATCATTTGTATCAGATGTAGCGGTATCAGATGTAGAGGTATGAACAAATGTATTGTCTTTATTATGTAAAGAATTGACGTTTTTGTTAGATTAGAGATCGTTAGGCATGTTATCTCCTATAATTTAAAAATAAATTTATATAAAAATATTAAATTTAAACATATTTTCTATAAAAAATATATTATTATTTGCACATTATAACGTTATAATTGAAGAAAATAATACCTAATTCGTTGATGTTATTTATATCCATCGTACTTCGAATATTTCTCCATCGCTTATCAGTCCGAGGATCCACTTGTGATTTTTTATACGTAGGATCCAGAAAAGATTTATACGAGGTCTGTAAATAAAGTAATGAGACTGGTACCAGACCGCACGAATTGGTAACACTGCGCGTCTCCGCGCCACAGTGGGCGCACTTCAACATCTTATGTAGCTTCAGCGTGAGTGGCAACTCGCTCGTGTCAACAGGTGGATTGTGAGAGCTTTTTTTGCAAAGTCATTTTTTTTGCTGCGTCACTATAATGAGCGAGCGGAATTACGAGCAAGAGTGTCCGATTAAGTTCTGTTTGAAACTTGGCTACAACGCGACTAAGACTCTGGCAAAACTCCAACAGGTCTACGGTGATGCTGCTTTGTCAAGAGCCCAAGTGTTCAAGTGGTTCAAGGCATTTTCCGAAGGTCTGGAATCAGTTGAAGATGAGTCTCGGTCTGGAAGGCCATCAACGTCGAGAAATGACGAAAATGTGGAACGAATTCGAGATCTTGTGTGGTCTGACCGTCGGTTAACTGTCAGATTGATCGCAGACGAGCTGAATTTGAACCACACGACCGTCACTTTGATACTTATGAAAACGTAAAAGCGGCTGTAACCGACCAGCTGAAGGCCATTCAGGTTTCTGAGTTCCAGCACTGCTATGAAGTCTGGAAACAACGTCTCAGGCGCTGCGTGGCTTCCCAAGGGAACTATTTTGAAGGAGACAGAGTTAAATTATAGTTAAATTATAAATAAAAGTTCATCTCGAAAAAGTCTCATTATTTTATTTACAGACCTCGTATATCCTTTTTTCGCTTCTTAAAGGATTCATTTTATCTTTACTGTATAAATTATAAGTCAGAAATCAAAATATACTTTTTATATAACTTATACGATATTGCGAACACTTGCAATTTGTGATCAGAACTTATAGCCGCTTTTACGCGCATGTATAGCGATGGGTACAATATCAGTAATGTGCCTATAAGTTAAATAAAAAAAATGATTAGAGCTTTCTACTTGTTCCAACTTCTGAAAAATGATTTGTTTTTTGTAATGCAGAGAATTTAGATATTAAATAATATTAATATTAATTTATATATTAATTTTTTAATTACTTTAATTAGTTTTTTAGTCCATTATTTTGCCAAAAAACTTATGCATCCATTTTATATTACGTCCCTGAATTTTCTCGGCGCTACCGCGCAGACATGCGCAGACGGCGCAACATGCAGCATGCGCGGTGAGCTGGCGGGAGCCGAGGTCGGGAGCATATAGCGTGCACGTGTAATACGTATGATAAACAAAAGAAAAGTAATATATTTCTTTTCTTTTGTTTTGGATATAACTCTGTGTCTTTGTTTGCGGTCAATACCTATTGTGAAAAGTGAAAAGTAGTAAGAAAAGTGTTACCTGCAACATATCGTTTCTCCAAAGTTTATACATAAAAGTTTGTATAAATTCAAGGTTATGAAAAGTTTTATTGCAGAAGCAAAAGTGTCTGATGCAAATGATGTGAAATTTGCGTATGTTAAATATTCCACTGGAGAGAAGGAGATCGTTTCGATAGATCGGATCAAAAGTTTCAACGCTAAAAATATAAATTATGTAAAAAAATATAAAATTTTGTGGAATGACGCCTATTATGACGGCGTAATTATTTTTGTCGCAGGTAAATATAAATTATTTATTTTTATGCTTTTATGAAATATGTAAAACAATGATTTACATGTAGAGTGAACTATAAAAAATATTGTCAAGAGATTACTTTATATATTAAAATGTATAATGTTAATGTATAATGGGTAATGTAATATAGTGAAGTTCAGAAGTTTTTCTAATTATTTTTATATTCTTTTGATTCATATATTTTATAAGAAAAGAGATTATAGAAAACAATTTTTTATTAATATTTTGTATATATATATATATATATATATATATATATAATACATATCATACATCATACATATGTACATATACATAAATGTATACATATGTATATGTATGTATGTATATGTATGTATGTATATGTACAATAAACGTTCCTAGCCAAAAATTTGTTATAATAAACCTATTTTCAATTTATTAATATAAATTACATTAATTTATACATTAATTTATTAATATAATATAATATTAATATATAATATTACAATAAATAATTTTCTATAGTTATTATTACTAAAAAAGATTTTTATATTACATTTCAGCTTATTTACTACAGAAACTATGCTTTAAATGTATTTAAAATGTATTAATTCTGTTGTATTTTTTGTTGTTATTAGAATCAGAAGAAGCATTAGAGGTAAAAATTAAAAAAAATAGATCACGATTGCGTCCTATGGAGTTATACATGTCTGCATCAGAAAGCGATACAGGATGCAAAGATTTATTACAAGAAGTAAGATTATTAGATTTGTTATACATATCTACGTTTAGGCATTACATATATTTTTAATCAAATATTTTTATTTTTATTATTATAATAAATTATTTATATGTGTATATATACAAATGTGTTTATATGGATAATTAAAATATTATTTTTTATACATTAATTCGAAATTTTTTTCAGAATAATAATAATATAAGCACATAAAAATCCAAGACTGAAAAAGAATTGTTGTTAGCAAAGAAACTACAGAGTGTATCAAGTCAAAAATCATACGCTACAACTGTATGTTTCATTTTTAATATTATTACATTTTATGCTCTAAATAATTTTAATAATTTTTTTATTTTTAAATATTTCGTATAAAGTACATATTTTGCATGATTTGCATGATTGTGATTTTTATTTATTTATAGAATGACAAAGAAGTAGGAAGATTTAAAAAAGAGATAGAAAATTTAAAAAAACGTATAGCAGAACTAAAGCTTTCTTTACAAAAGAAAGATACTCTTGCAGAAGATTATCTCAAAAATACTTTGGCTTTACAGAAAGATATGTTTGAAGAAATAAACGATCTAAAAAGTATGGCTGATAAATACTGTTATGATGTAACACACACACACACACACACACACACGCACGCATGCACGCACGCTTTACTAACGTAATGACATTTTATAGATATGTTCATTGAACAGCAATCAAATAAGGAAAAAACCCGAGGACATGATGAAACACTTTTCTCTGTTGGTCATAAACGAGAAACTGATAATAATGTATGTCCTTTTGTTTTTTTATAAAATCTGTTATATACTTTAATATAGTAGTATCTAGTATTCTAGTGCGTAATATATTGTCTTTTTAAAAATTTTTTTACAAAATCTATTTATATCTATATTGTCTATCTGTCCATTTTATTAATATATTCTTATATTTTATATAAAATCTGTTTAGTACACTGCAAAAACAAGTGTGTTACTTTTACACATTTTAAGCGTGTTATTCTGTAGACACTTTTTACACGTTTCATCGTGTGTAAAATAAGAACACACGTGTGTTGCATGTATGCATCTATGCGTGTTGTTTTTACACGTTTTACGCGTGTTCGTGTTGGATAATTGCCGCCAAAATTGTAGGGGTGTTATCTGGGGTCTTATATATATATATATATATATATATATATATATATATTATAACCGATAAATTTTCATTCGATTTAATAATTATCGTTATTTTCGCGGAACTTCCCTCGGCACGACCTCTCGGAGTATTCGGGCGCTCGAGCGTGCGGGTTAAATTATTGAATGTTTTTACAACCGGAATGGGCGCCAGGCACGGGGAGCCGTGCCGCTACTCACTGGGACTCCGCGACGCGGTAGCCGCGTCCGTCTCGAATCCGGCACGCCCGACCCAACATCCGCCAAGAGATCGCGACGACCAAAGGCGCGGCAGCTCGGCCGACAGCAGGGGTTCGGTTTGCGACAGCGAAAGAAGGAGAATAACGGGGCGACTTTGATGGGTTTTCTGAGTATATTTACATAAGTAAAATAAAGTAATAAATAAGAAATCGTATTACGGACCTAAGTACAAGTAAAGACCAGAACGATATAAATTCAATACATGGTATAAAGACCGACGGACATTCGGTCGACAGAGGAGACCGTTGAATATAATTGGACAGAGTAATATGATCCGAGTCACATCGAAATTTTCGCATACGGACGTCGTCGTATTAGAAATATGCGGAAGTCGCTCGCGCCGCCCGAAATTCGATACTATAAACGTACGGTCACGCGCCGGGACATTAATGTACCCGCGCCGCGCACGTGATCCGCTCCTTCGGCTACCCGCGTGAGTATCGAATCCGGGACTTCTCGCTCGCGCCGATTACCACCGAACTGAGGGTCAGGCCCTTCTCGTATACCGCCCTTCGCTCATTATAAATTAACAGTAACAAAATACCCGCGCTAAATACGACGTTACGAGCTCACCGATCTTATTAATTATACTCGACAGCTAACGAGAAACGTATACTCGCGATACACAAATGAATCGGACAAAACCTTCTACCGCCGAGCTCGGACTGTGGGCTCGCCGAAAAGAGAGAGATTTTCGCGTAATAAGGGGTTCGAGCGAGTCGTCCTCCGGTGGCCGTCACACAAGGCCTCCCGAGAATCTATGACGTGGCGTCGGCCGCCATTTCGGCAATTATTTCGGCAACTACTTTGACTCGGCTCTATTTCGCCGCGACTCGCTCGAACAATCTACCTTCTAAATGGGTCGGGGATGGCGACGACGTCTCACCAGCTTCGTCCTCCGCAACGTCACTCTCGCTTTTGTCTCTTTCTGCGCTTCCCTCTTTCTCGTCGTCAGGACCTCTACTCCCTCGCGCGTCTTGCCCGACAGTGACGAGTGGAAGTCTCGCCGGAGACACGCTGGCGCCGTATCGCCGAACTAAGCCGCTCGGGGCGCTTCCGTAATCAGGGCCGTGAGGCGGCCCGGAGGATCCCCGCGGTCGTGGTGGCGGCTCATCGCTTCCGCGCTCTTTTCTTTCCGGACGTTCCTCCATTCCCGTAGGATACGGGCGGGAAAATCTGGCGGCAGCGTACGGGGGCCCGATTCCGGCCGCCTCGGACACCGGATGTCGTCCGCCGCGAGTCCTCAATCGATCGTGGATCGCATCCGGGTCCGGGCGCCGGGCATGCCATCGGGTCCCTTGCCGTAACTCCGTGGCGGGGCTCCTGCGCACTTCTCGCGCGGAGTGGCCTTCCCCTTTTCCTCAGCTCTCGATCCCTAGGGAAGAGGAGATGGATATTAATTTTACGCGGCATTTACTGTCCCGAAAAGTATTTACAGTCGTGATAGTTCAATAGCGGTCTCACCGAGCGTGTTCCGTAAGGCGTGGCCTCCCCTCGTCCTGTTTCCTTCCTTTTGCCGCTTTTTCGTCCGGATGAGATGTCGTCGCTTCTCCCTCGACCTTCGCTAATTTCGCCAACAGCTGCCGCAGCAATCGCAACAGCTACGGCAGCACGCAATCGCAACGCGCAGCGGCGGAATCGCGTCCGATTCCGCGCTCGAATCGCTCTCTCTCTTTCTTATCTTAGAGAGAGCAGAGGTCCCAAAATCACCCCCCCGGTCGGGTCTCGCGACCCTTGTGATGGACAATTTCACCAAATGAAAACTGTCACGTCACAATATATATATATATATATATATATATATATATACACTTTATATTAATACATATTTTATTACATTAGCGTGTGCCAATGATTAATATACATATATGAAGCGAACTATGATAAATAATATATGTATATATATATATATATGTATATATACACTGTGGATGTTATATGTTATGTGAATAATATGATAAACTATGTGATAAATATATATCACGATATTTGCCGCCAAAATTAGGGATGTTCGACAGCTGTAGAAGTAACGCGCAAAATGTTGCATTATGTGTATACGATGTACATGATGCAACATTTTGCACGTTACTTCTACAGCCGTCGAACACTCCTAAAATTGTTTTACAGCGGGATTTCTAATTTTTTTGATTCATTTTTCGTATGGATTTTCCGTAGGATTAATTTATTTATATGTTTATATTAAATTTTTATTTCTTTTATACGAATTTAAACACAAAATACAAACTTTTAATACTGATCTGATCAATTATTAATGATTTTATAAATTATAATATTTTGTTATACATATATTTATATAGAGTTGTGTTTACATATATATATTTTAGTTAGGTAGCATGTTATATAGATAGGTCTATATATTAGTTAGCTTATATATTATACATTTTTATTACATGGTTAGTCACCCATTACAGAGTTAGTCATTATATATTTTCTTTAGTTCTTTGTATTTTTTTTCAATTAATTTTTTTTACACACTTATAAATGTGTTTCTTTTTTTCGTGTTAGTTTCGCTCGTGCGTTATTATCAACGTGTGTTGTACCGTACAATATGTGTAACATAGTACTTTCTGTATTATATCAACACGCTTTAAGTGTGTTTGAATTAACGTGTTGTTAACGAGTTGTAATCGAGAAGTGTGTATCACTGCAAAAAATGGGCGTGTTCGATGTGTGTTCAACGTGTGTAAAAATAAGACATAACACACTTTGCTCATGTGTACTGAACGGCTGCTGTGTTGATACTACACACTTTGAATAGAATAATACGTGTACAATACACGTAAATGTGTAGTTTTAATATGGTTAGATGTTATACACACTTCTCGATTACAACTCGTTAACAACACGTTAATTCAAACACACTTAAAGCGTGTTGATATAATACAGAAAGTACTATGTTACACATATCGTACGGTACAACACACGTTGATAATAACGCACGAGCGAAACTAACACGGAAAAAAGAAACACATTTATAAGTGTGTAAAAAAAATTAATTGAAAAAAAATACAAAGAACTAAAGAAAATATATAATGACTAACTCTGTAATGGGTGACTAACCATGTAATAAAAATGTATAATATATAAGCTAACTAATATATAGACCTATCTATATAACATGCTACCTAACTAAAATATATATATGTAAACACAACTCTATAAAAATATATGTATAACAAAATATTATAATTTATAAAATCATTAATAATTGATCAGATCAGTATTAAAAGTTTGTATTTTGTGTTTAAATTCGTATAAAAGAAATAAAAATTTAATATAAACCCGCTGTAAAACAATTTTAGGGGTGTTCGACGGCCGTAGAAGTAACGTGCAAAATGTTGCATCATGTACATCGTATACACATAATGCAACGAATACGCGTAAAACGTGTAAAAACAACACGCATAGATGCATACATACAACACACGTGTGTTCTTATTTTACACACGATGAAACGTGTAAAAAGTGTCTACAGAATAACACGCTTAAAATGTGTAAAAGTAACACACTTGTTTTTGCAGTGTAGTTACGACGACTACTCACAAGAATTAAAAGAAAGAATACGGGCGTCAAACCAACTCGCGAAAGAAAATATTAAAGAAGAAAAAATAAAAGCCAAAGGGTATTACGATAAATCCGCGAAAGAAACAAAATTTATGATAGGCGACAAAGTAGTAGTATACGACGAGACGCTCCGACGGGGACGATCGAAAAAATTAGATGCGTTATGGGCAGGACCATATGTAATAACCGAAAAGAATTCCGACGTAAACCACACAGTAAAAAAGGAAAGAAAAGCAGTGCGCATGCATACGAATAGACTAAAGCTATTTATAGAAAACTAATACTTACTCAATCATCATCCGCCTTGCAAGCGTCACGACGGTCGGGGCCGTACGGATAGGGTCGCCCTTGTTGTAGGGCCTCTAGGATCCGGTATACTGGAATAAGGAATGCCTCCTCCGGAGGCACAAGCACCACCTCCTGTACGGTACGTACCCCCGTGCAAATGTCAACGGACACCTGCAAAGAAAACGGGGTGCCCGCAGCCCGGTGGATAGCCGCACGGGCCCGCCCCAAACGGGTGGCCGGTAGTTCCGGCCCCAGCACAGGCGAGCGACGCACGGCACGTGCACGTACACATACGGAGCAAATAGGCTCCCACCAGGGCGTGATCTCATCACAGCCCAAACAATTAAAAATCATGCCTCTACTGAACATTTTTAATCGAAATGTCAATAACATACAGTTATTGACAAGGTTTCTTACTGACTTAACGTTCTCGCCTTTAATATTGACAACATTTGTGAGCGAATCTTTTGAACATGCTTATCTATTATTCACATTTATAACTGTACTTGAAAAGGACCACAACCATATGGTCGAAACGTCGTAACTTTTAATAAAGTAAAAAATTTGTGCTAGTTTGGTCGATTATTTCAATATTGATCCTTTAATCAAATAATTGTTATAGATAAAGAAAAATTAACATATGCGACAATGACGGAAAGCGAATTGCGAAATTGTAATAAAATTAATACACAATATGTATGTAAACGCAATTCACCTGTACACCGCGTAGATTTAGACGCACATGCGAAATTCAAATGTACACGCAGCGACAGCATTATCAGAGCAAATGTAATGTAAGACACTATGTCTCAACCCACATGTTATGGATAGCATTACACCAAGAGCACACTTGGTTATACTCGACGGACGCCGAACAAACGATAACCATACAATGTGACGGTCAGCTCGAAAATAAAATAATAAGAAATACCGGCGAAATTACGCTAAACGGAAATTGTAAACTGACAACAACGGACACAACAATAGAAACAGAAGAAAAAACATACGAAACGTTCTAGAAACCTTTCTACCTAATATCAATATAACAATTCCAAGAGACGGAAATATAACAAGATATAACGAAGACACGCTAGAAAATATCTCACAACATTGCTTAGAATTAACAAATCTCAAAGCCAAATTGACAGATATAGATAACGACTTACAAAACAACGAACAAAACTTCTACGCAACGAAACAATTTATTTATCCGATGACATCTAGCGGAATAATAATAATATTAATTATAATAACCATTATAGTATTTTGGATAATAATACGACAAAGAAATAAAAACAAAAGACGACCATCAGTTAGGATAGTCGATGACTTTGGCATACCAAGATCAATATTAAAAAGAAGCCAAAGTACTAGATTTTAGAAATAAGAAACGATTATAAAACTACATTGTAACCGGGAATTATAATTGTATGTAACATTAGAAATAATCTTAACGTAATGTAAGAAAGTAAGCGAAAAACTTCGTACCTCCGTTTTTCTTTTTTTTCGGGGGAGGAATGTTATAGCCCGAACTATAACCAACAGTTATTATAAATTAGAATTTACTGAATATCTTTATAGAATACAGTAAAACATTTTTGCCTATAAAAGAGCGCTCTCGCCAAACGCTAACGCAGCGAAACACGCGCAAAGCACGGAAATCGCGAGATGCAAGCAAAGGCCTGGGACTTCGACCTACTTCGCTTGCATTTAGACCAAAAACGTGTGAATATTATTAACCAATCGGGGACTTGTTTCCAAGGGCTCCGCCTGTTGAAAATCAAAGAACAACAGAAGATATAAGACGGAGAGCCCGCCCGTGAAATCAGTCGCAAATTAAGATCCAAATCAGAAGTAACGTAATCGCTAATAAAAGATCGAATCATTAAACAGAGTAAATACGAAACGGTTAATAACTAACAACCGACTACTATAAGAATACCTCTAAAACGAGAGAAGGGCGAGAATAAAGTGAAAACTCAATTAAATTGAAATAAAAGAGTATATTTCTAATTATCCACATCTTTTGGTTCCTGCAACATCCTGTGCGACCCGAGGATTCTCATCCTTTTCACTCGGCGCAACCCCAGTGCCGTACGGCGGCACAACAACATATAACGAGTATATAATGAGTTAAATTTAAGTTCGGCAAAGAGCGAGATAAGATTGACTTATCAGATCACCATATTGGATGCGCCATTTTGAATTTTTACATTGGATTTGCTTTTAGCAGCATGAAAATCTCTTATAATCTCCAAAAATAAAAAATAACTTAATACCGAGCTTAAATGCAACGAGTTACTTATTTGTGCTTATAAATATAAGGGTGAATTTTAACCCTTAAAATTGCACCATTGCCGATATAAAAAAATACGTGTCTATTATTTTTGACTACTCTACAAGTATACCAAGTTTCATCAAAATCGGTGAGTAACACAAAGGTAACTTTACTTGTTAGTAAATATAACAAAATACGATCATGTACAAAAACGCGATATGTTGTACTTTATTCTCCTGTAATTGATAATTTGTTACAATATAAGTATGAATTCTGAATGAATGTAAAAATTAAACAATTAGCAAAAGATTTTATATTTGAATAGTATTTCCATGTCGAATTTACGAAAATATTGAACTTAAGTTTTCAGACAAATGTTTGTTATTAATAATAACAGTGCATATACATATAATAAGTGTATACTGTACATGATTCAAGGAAGACTTTATAATAATGATTAAATCAGACGTTTTTATTTTCTATTCTGTGCAAATTATCGAATGGATTAAGTAGTTTTTATAATTACTATAAACTATAAATATGGTCAAGTTATTGTTACATCATATAGTTATCAGCACAGCCAGTCAGTTTTAACTTTTATGATGTTAATTATCCATCATCGGAAATCAGACTAATAGTTTACAAGTATTGCAACCAAGACGGCTCAAGTTTTTGTTCAAACATTGATTTTTCTAAAATTGATTTCCCAAAGTCTTATTACAAATGTTAATTAATATTTAAGCATTGAGTTTTTGTTCAATTAAAAAAATTATAATCGATATTATTTTATATTACATGATTTCTTTTTTTTACTGAATTTTTTTTCTCTGTCCCTTCCCTACTTATTTCATAGACCAGGGCCAGGGGGGTGCAAGTGCACCGCCTTGCACCCCCCTCGCGGCGCCCATGGAATCAACGCACCGAAATCCGCGTACTAACATCCATTATAAGGCAAATGAAAAATATAGGATCGAAAGGGTCTGAATAGCTTAGTGGTAAGAGCAGTCGCCCGGCAAGCGAAAGACGCGGGTTCAATTCCCGTTTCAGCGACTTTTCGGACCAATATTTTTCTCGCCTATTCTCCCGTTGTAAGTTCGAGGATTGTCAATTGATGGAACTTAGTAATCTCAAACCAAGAGATACAGTTCTGGAAAATTAGAATTAATTTTCGTGCTTGGCTCTATTGGCCGGATTTAAGAAATCACATTTATTATTGTGTATGTTTTTCGAATAATTTATAATAATAACAATTTGAACTTACAAAGGGACATGTCACAACTGTCCAGAACCGATTTGATTCTTCTTCAAATATGTTGTTAAATACACAAATCTAAAAGACAAGTATTTTTTTATATGTGCGGATATTGAGTTTTAAGGGGTGAAACACCCCTTTAAAGAAAAACGGTATTTTTCTTTAGGATATAATATATCTGGTAAACTATAAGAGGTAGAAAAAAAGACGTACAACAAATTTTAATGGCTTGAAGAGTACTTTAAAGTTATATGAACAACATTTTTTTATTTTTATTTTTTTTAAATACTCCAATCACTTAATTTTTTTTTCAAAATAAAAAAAATTTTATTCATATAACTTTAAAGTACTCTTCAAGCCATTAAAATTTGTTGTACGTCTTTTTTTTCCCTTGTTAGTATTATATTTATATATGCACATGATTTAAGCAAAACATTATAATATTGATTAATACAGTAATTTTTATTTTTTATTCTGTGTAGATTATTCAAGTTTAAGCAGTTTAAATTTTAAAAGAGATGCTGAAGAAGTCGCTATAGTAATCGGTTGCAGCTTAAAATTTTGATTTTTATACAATTTCAAAGAAGAGTGAGAAGTCATCGCGCGCGTGTCCTCGATAAACAATCATTTACTTTTGCCTTTTTGATGTGTATAACAGCAGTGTTATATGCATTTCTTTATTATTATTATTATTATTATTAATTCTTTATTATTATAATTATTATTAAATTATTATAACTCTAATTATTAATTGTCCTTAATGATTATTGTTCATTGATTGTAATAATTGTAATAAAAAATGATAAAATCTTATAAATAAAAATTCAAATTTATACTTATAAAATAAATAATATAATTAAATAAGTATAATAATATGTTTCTCTTTTATTTATTATATATTGCAACACACATACATAAATTTATTATAATATACAATTATTTTATTTCGCATCTTTTTTCTTTTTTACCAATTTGATGATATAATAAATTAATTAGTTAAACAGAAATTATATTTTTGCTAATTCAAAGAGCATTTTAGGCCGGATTGATAGAGCGATATATAGTTCTGGTTTTATCAATGCTTCGTATAGCATCGACATGAGTCATAAATATTGAAAATCTCAGTTCTAATTTTATATTACCATTCAAAAACAGAGATATGCGAAGTAAAATGCTTTCTCCGAAAAGACTACAAGGACATTGTTTTATAATTTTTTTTTCTTCTACCCAACTGCACAATTAAAACAAAAGTGTTCTCTATTGTTCTTCTTTGTTCTTACATAATGCTAGCTCTATCTTTTTTTCGATGAACATATTGGTTTGCTTTCTTTATTTTTAATTTAAAAAAAACATAAAAGCATTAAAATTTCTAAAAAAATATGTGTCTGTTAAGAGTCTTGTATTATAAACATATAAATATATATATATATATATATATATATATATATATAAAATAAGTGGTAATAACTTTATAGTATAAATTGTATCTGCATAAATATTTGTTATATGTGTGTGACAAGGCCAAATTTATTGTATTTTATTATTTAAATTTATTATTATATATAACAAAACCAAATTTAAGAAGACTTTAATGAATAATTTTTCCGAGAAGAGAATATCTGAACAATACAGAAATAAAAAATGTTTTATGAAATAATATGAAAATTAAACAATGTTATTTTATAAATTTAGCATAAATTATATATATATATATATAAACTTTTCTTATATTTTTTAAGGCATTAAATATTTTTTTTACTTTTAATATTGTTAAAAAAGAAAAAAATAATAAAAATTAATATTTAACTGTGCTTATATCGAAACAATTATTACAAAATCAGTAAAAAAAATAAAAAAATGAAAAATATGGTCAAGAATTTTAGTAGCAGTAATAAGTAATAATAGTAATAGTCTTTAATATCTTTAAGTTATTAGCAAAAGAGAAGTAAGAGATCGGCTGATCCAGCGAGACGTTACATGTGTGTCTTGACGCGACAGTGAAATTGCGTGAGTTTACGCTGACATTCAGCAGCAGCGCGTAAATTGCATTTTTTACAAGCTATTTCTATCTCTCTCGTTATGCTCACTACTACATTATTAAATTATAAAATATGTTAATTATAAAAATATATTTAAAATAAATATATTATTTCAATAAGTGTACGTATATATTTTATGATTATTCTCTTATTCTTATTAATATTCTGGAATCACACATTGCATAGCAAAAGTTATAAGAAAAATATAACAATCTTTTACTTTGAAATAAAGAAACCAGCGAAGAATTAATATGCGTAAAAATAAAAATAAAATTTAATTAAGTTTTACATAATTATGTAGTGCTACTTCTCTAAATTCTTTTTCGTGAAATTTATATTAATTTGTATACTTTAAATATAGCATTTATGTATGCCACTGATTACAGTTATTTTAATATATTTAATTTGTCAACACTGTGACGTAACGCTTTGGTACGCGTCCATCACAAGGGCGGTAACTCGACCGCGGAGGGGGTCCGTGGGTTGCGCCTCTTCTTGTCTGGGAGGGCGCCGATTTTTGTTCGGCAGACTTCTGCCGTTGTACCGTTTTCGCATCTTTCGTTTTCGTTTTGTTTCGTTTAGTCTCGTTCGCGTCTACAGTTCATTGTAGTTAGCGAGTCGCATAGGGTCCCCAGTGAACGGCGGAAGGAAGACTATGTCAAAGCAAGAAAGAAGAAGATGCTGGATACCGTAGGGAGGAGCAAGGGGGGAGCCTCTCGCGCGCGACACGAAGAATTTTTCCCGGAAAAGGTCATGTATTCTCTTTCTTCTGTGCCCGATTACCGCCGCGCGATTCCCGCCGAGAAATGATGCTGCTTTAAAATTTACAGCAATATTACCGACGCTTAAGGAAAAGGAGGAGTGGCTGCCCGAAAGACGCAAGGCCACGAGGACCGCCACCGCTACTGCAGGGCAAGTGGACGGCCTGGACGGCCCGAACGCCCCGCCGACCCAGGAAAGGATCCGTTGTCGGCCTGGCCAGCCGGACGGACCGCCAGGGCAATTAGCGGGCTTAATTAAGACGGGCTTACCAGCGAAATCACCGTTTAGAAAATCTACCCCGATACCGAAGAGGGGCAACCGGATCGAAGAATTCGGCGCGGGACGCTATCTAACACCCCTCCCAGCGAGGGAAGCGCGATCGGTTGGGGGAAGCCAATGCGTGAATCGATGCGCGAGGATCGAAAGATCGAGAGTGAGGGCGCACCTCCCAGATTTTGACTTCCGAGGGACGACCACAGCCGGCAAAACCACTGCGCATCAATTTGTAAGGCCGCCACTTGGGGTAACCCGTAGAAGTAGAAGATCGGAGTAACGCCGGCCTCAGGTCGCGGAAAAGATCCGGCGTATGACCGGCAATTACCGTTTGTTTTGTTATTAGGAATTTTCGCGAAATACCGTATCGTTACCGAGCGAATTTTATAAATTGGAGATAAATTCGCTTCGGGGACAGACTGAGGCGGGCCGGATACCGATTCCGTTTTTTTTGTACAAGCGAGCCCACTCAGAGGTGCCGGGTCGTCGACAGTCATTCCCGTCTGTGTGTGTGTGATTTCTTTGATGTCCTCATAGCGATCATTCCCGCGTCCGGAAGTTAAACCGAAGTCACTACTTTCGCGGTGACCTCTGTTACCGAAGAGAAACTCGGGTTACGCGAAGCGACCGTTTTCCGGATCGAGATTACACGTCCCGCTGTATCGTGCGTAGATTCTCGGTTACTTCGCGGAGGGAGCGGGCGAATGAAAAGTATTAGTGGTCCGTATATTTTGTCGGTATCGTGTTTATTGTTTGGGAAAATTGAGGATAATTGTTACGCGTGTCAAGATTACGGTCAGAGTTGCCCGAGCGAGGGCCCGGATCACCGGAAAATTGTGAAGACGGCTTTCGATACGTTGCTTTGGTACACCCGTTGCGTGAAGACGCTCTCGCGCTACCGTTCGGGCTCTCGAGAATAGAAATTCGCGGACGCCTTCGACGATCTTCGTATCATACACCGAAAAATTGAGTATCGGTATCTCTTTGATTATCGCCGCACTCTCTCATTTTTCCTTGCGACCCTTCTACCACATTGCATTCCCCCTAAGAAATCCGACATTTATATTACTCCGTTATTATTGTCGCGAATATTGTTACCGGCGTATGCTGAACAACTGTACAACGAAGCTATTCTCCTTTTTAGTATAATATATGTTCTACTTTCTTTCTATATGTAACGTGAGCTTGGGATTTATTACGACACTCTCTCTCCAGATTCCTCTCCCCCTAAGAGAACGTCGCTCTCCGCAGAGCTACCGAAAATTCGCGTGTCGCGTATTAGTGCGTTAATTGAGACAGCGCGATTACGCGCGCCTGGCGCCCAATATTACCTGCTACCGTTCGGGTTTTCCCTGATACCGAGCTACCGTTTCTCTTTCCTTTTTTTTTTTTTTTGGCATTTTGGGGCGATTATTCGAGATTACCTTCAATTTGGCCGTGTGCCCTCGAACCACGGCGGATTCGAGCGGAAAACACGTCGCAACACATTTAAACTATTCTAAAAATTTTAATATTATTTTAAATTTTCAAATTATTCATTAACCTGTGCTTATGTAATGTATTTTATGTTTTTAATATTTAATAGAATTTGCACTAATAAAATAAGATTTACAACTTTACAAATTATATAGTTAACAATATTGCAAATTACATAAAAACAGTTTTAAAATATATATATTTTTTATTATACAAGTTTACAATTATTAATACATATGTAATATATTATCAGATTTACATATAAATAATCATATATTATGTACAATTATATTATATACATATAAATATATTTATATTTATATATCGCTCATTTGCTGCAACAATGACATAACTTAGAAATCAAAAATTTTCGAGTTGAATACAGAGAGAAAAGTTGCTACATTTGTACTACTATTAAATCATGTCTCCTGAAAAATCACATTTTTTTAGTGATGTCATTGTTGCAGCAAATAAGCGCGTTATATATATGTATATATAAATTTTTTTTATTTATATGAATATTATATTATATTATATTACATTGTATATACTATCACATAAAATAAATGAGTAAGTTCATATTGTAGATAGATTAAAATAGTAGTTGATTGATACAGATAATTATTGTATGTTATAATATATAATGATGAGCTATTATGTTATGATATATTATAATAATCTGTTATGTAGAAGATCTAATATATAGGGCTTTTATACGCGAATATTTCTAATGTATCATATGCGCCAATGTTCTTTTCACCTAGGCAATTGTACGGCAAATCTTCGTTAATTTTTGGCATTATATCCCATTCGTGTTCTAAATGCCATTTCAACTCTTCTTGTTCCTCAGATTTCAGTTGCTGTATAAAGGGAAGACCGCAGAAGATATACGCTGTAAAATAAATAATTCTCATGAAAAACATACATACATACATAAAAAGTTAATTGATTTACTGATAATATAATTCACACCACCGTTAAATAGCTACATTAAAACAAATTTGATTTCTTAGATAAGATTTTAATATCTATATTTAATATACGTATGGTAAAAAATTAAAATACTTACGTATAATGTAATCTTTTGATTTATGTGCCACATCAAAAGTAAAACGACATTTCTTGATTTCAAATCCCACGTTTTTAAGCATTTGTTTTATATCTGACTTAGCATCAAGTGCGTCATGAAATTTCGACGTATATTTCTTCATGTATCATGAAAATATAAAAATAATAATTAAAAATATGTAACAGGAGACTTACAATTAGAAAATAATATCTAAAATATTAACAAATGTATATGTACCTTAAAGTATTTGCCATAAGATGGGTGCGACTGTAATATTTCATAAAGTTTAAACGCATCATGTTTTATAACCATCATTGCATAGAAGTATCCTCCAGGTTTCAGCATATTATAAATATTGCGAAATTCTTGCCTATTAAATAAAAAAAAAAAATATATATATATATATATATATAATTAAGGATTGAACGAACTTACCTAAGTGAAGTTCAATCATGATTGTATGAGGCGCCTCTTCCGAAGAAATCATAGTTGTAGTACCTCCCACTTTCACAGTGTCGCCACAAGTCTTCAAAGCTAGGGAAAGTCAAATTCCCTATGTGGCGCGGTCCACGCGCCCCTTGCGTATTCGCATCTATCTTCATTCTTTAAAGCTCTGCCGTAACGTAGAATCTGGGTATCTCCCTCGAGATGGATGGGAGAGAGGGACTGATCTCTTCGGAAGAGGCGCCTCATACAATCATGATTGAATTTCACTTAGGTAAGTTCGTTCAATCCTTAATTGTATTTCGCGCCTCTTCCTCGAGATCATAGTTGTAGTCGTTTAAAGCCAGTTACGGCAGCAGTATAGAAAAAAACTTTATTTTAGTTAATGCCGTACAAGAGCAAAAAAGGAAAAGGGGTTCTATCCTATTAACTTGTCGTGGTCAACTGTAATGTTAACCATGTTACAATCTATGTTAATATTTATTTATTTTATTTTATTTTATTTTTTTTTTAGCTATGTTAATACTTAGGTTTCTAATACCGCTTCTGCAAATTGCGCGTTTTCCGCGGTGACGCAACGATCATAAAATCGCGCAAAAGTTTCAGAGTCTTTTGACCAACCGGCAGTTTTTCGTATTAAATCGATATTAACGCCCTGTCGTTTTGCTGCCGACGTCGATGCATACGCCATGCATCGACGTCGGCAGCAAAACGACAGGGCGTTAATATCGATTTAATACGAAAAACTGCCGGTTGGTCAAAAGACTCTGAAACTTTTGCGCGATTTTATGATCGTTGCGTCACCGCGGAAAACGCGCAATTTGCAGAAGCGGTATTAGAAACCTAAGTATTAACATAGCCAAAAAAAAAATAAAATAAACTATACGCCGTATACGTACTATACGCCGAAAAAATATTGACATCTATACCGCTTTTGAACATAACTTTCTTTATCCACCGACTAAGCGTCTGTGTGCCTACCGCTTTATATGGTCTTTTAAATGATATAAATAATTTCTTCACCGATCCGCGTATATCTTGGGTTTTTTTTTAAATATACTAATAATACTGTATCTGCGCAGACGGATTTGTCTCGAGTGAAAAACGGTAACCTTAACACCGGTTGTTTCTTATTGGGGCCGGATGTCTTTATTGTATCCGGAATTTTTATCTCCAACGAATTCTCGTTCGCTTGGTAAATATTTCTTATATCAATCAGCGCGAAGGTTTGTATACGATGTCCTGTAACTAGGGCCAACAAAGTCACTAGTTTCAGCGTTAAACATTCCAAATTCAGTTTTTCATTTGGGTACCAACTCGATAAATATTTTAAAACAATCTGAGGATCCCAAGTCGAGTCATATCTGGGAGCAGCCGGTCTCAATTTTGCTACACCTCTAAAAAATCGCTGGACTTTTTCGTTTTTCCCCAACTCCGGTCTTACAATTAAAGAAATCGCTGACCTGTAGCAGTTCAATGAACTGAGTGATGCACTCTTTTTGAACTCTTCCGTGAGAAACAACAATATGTTGTTCGTAGCCCCAGAAAAAGGGTCAACTTTTTTGTTTGTGCAAAAAGTCCACCATTTTTTGAGACCGGACTCGTACTGCATGATTCTGATAAAGACGCTATTAAAATATCCACCGATTCCAGTGGAACTTCTTTTCGGAAGGCTTCCCGGATAGCTTGCCGGCCACCAATGAAAGACGATGCCACAAAGGGTGTGCCTCTCTGTAAGAAGATCGTATCAAATTTTTATTCGGCTGGAAAATAATGGGCTCAGCATCGAGTAAGGACAAAAACAGAGGAAACCACGGTTGGGCCTCCCAGTATGGCACGACCACTATGCCATTCGAGCCTTCATTTTCAATTTTTCTTAAGACTCTTAAAATTACAAAGAAAGGAGGGAAGGCGTAAAAAAACCACCGTTTCCATTCCAGTGTAAAAGCGTCGATGGCGATAGAGTCGGGATCTCTCTGCCATGACACGTATCGATGACATTTCGTATTCGCCCTTGAGGCGAATAAATCAATCTTCGGTTGTCCAAAAATTTTGACGATCTTTTGGAAGGCGTTATCGGAAAGCTCGAATTCTGTTTCCGGCTGCAATTTCCGTGACTCATGATCTGCCTCAACGTTCTCGCTAGAGCGGATATATGACGCCGTAATCCAAATTTCTCTCCGTTCACACCACTGCCAAATTTCTCTGGCAAGGGAGCTAAGATCTTCAAAACGACTGTCCCTCATGCGGTTGATATATGCAATTGCCGTTGTGTTATCCATACGTAACATGATATTACTACGTCGTCTGTCAATTGCGAAGCATTTCAGACCAAAAAACGCCGCCATTAGTTCTAGTACATTGATGTGTGAGTCCAAATCTTCAGCCTTCCAGTACCCATGACTACGTTGATTCTCGCAAAAAACGCCCCATCCTGTGCGAGACGCATCAGAGAAAATTTCGAGCTCATACTTAGGTTCGGTCATTGGTGCGCTCGCGAACTGAATATTCTTTTTCCACCACGCAAAATCTTCGCCTAAATCTGCTGAGAGGGTCATCTTTGCATCGAAATTATTATGATTAATCTCCAGCGCGCGAGATCTTTCCTTTTCAAAGCCTCTCACATGAAACAACCCGTACTTCAAAGCCGGACACCGAGAGACCAACGTGCCCACGAAGGCTGCAAATTCTCTTATCGTGTAACGTGATGTTTTACTAAATTTATTCAATAAATCCACGGTTCGACGTATTTTTTCTTCCGGTAATTCTATAGACATCTTTTTTGAATAAAAAATTAATCCTAAATATTTGCACCGCTGAGTTGGGACTGTAAGGCTCTTCTTTTCGTTAATTATAAACCCGAGCTCTTGTAACAGCGTGGTCGTCTCTCGAATATTATTAACGCATTTCTCGTAAGATCGTCCAATAAGTAAAATATCATCTAGATAAAAAACAGAAGTTAGACCGCGTTTTCTCAAATATGCTGCCATCGGTTTCAAAAGTTTTGTAAAAACACACGGTGCTACGTTTAGACCGAAAGGTAAGCAGGTGAATTCAAACAATTCGCCTCTGTGATGGAAACGCAAAAATTTTCTATTTTCCTTTTCGATGGGTACGAGATAGTACGCGTCCTTCAAATCTAATGTTGCCATATAGTCATGGGGACTGATTAGCCTCTTTGCGACTTTCCAGTCTTCGATTTTGAAATGCTCCGCTGTAACAAACTGGTTAAGTTTTTTAAGATTCAATATTAATCTATGTGTTCCATCCGGTTTAGGGACCACAAAAATCTTTGATAGAAATTGGCCCTCTGACGAAGAACATTTCTCAATCGCTCCCTTAACAATTAACTTATTAATTTGCTTTTCAATCAATGATTTCTCATGATCGGACCATGTGCGTTCGACCGGACAATTCACTTGACTCGGCGGTGATTCGAAGGGGATTTAGTAACCCTGAATCCATTCTAGGGTCACCGGGTCGTTGGTTACTTTTGACCACGCTCTAAAAAAGGATTTTAGTCTACCAGCTGGTCTACCTACGTTTGTCGATGCGTCTAATGACGTCTCCTGTAGTGACGGGTCGGCTCCCTGCGATGAGATGACTTCCTCACGTCCGAGCTGTTGGAAGATGTTTTGCGTTGCCCGCCTGACGTCGCCGTTCGACTCTTGTATGTTGATTGGCGTGGCGGGCCTTTCAAGTTTTTTGTATTTTTCTGCGGGTTTCTCTGTTGCAACGGCTTTGTCGGAGGTTTCAAGACTTTTGATGTCTTTTCTAGATTTTGAGCCAATTTTATTTTTTCCTCCAAATTACCTCCGAATAACCACTCGTCAACCGACGTGTTTGAGAGTGTGGTTTTCATAGATAAATTTAGATTAGCTAGAATAATATTTTTTCTAGCGAGAGACTCTTCCCTGCGGATTGAGGCGAGAAGCCTACCACCGTCGCTTAATTTTTCGAGCAATTCGAGTTTTTCTGGAATATCCGTCTTGAGCGTGATTGAAATTGCTTTTCCCACTGCACCAAGACCTGCAGCAATACGTTCCTGTTTTTCGACGATGCGTTTGTCTCTCTTAATTGCAGCTTCTTGTATAGCAGCAGTGATCTTTGCGTTTAACTTTGGGACAGAGATAAAACTACAATTCTCTGGAATCGGATATTTTTCCAAAAGTGACTTGACTTCCTCTGGCGGGAGTCCTTTCTTTAAAATTTCCGACCAGCGAAGAGCTACATTCTTATGGACCGCAGCAGCGGTCTTCTTGTCCGATTCCAGACGAGCCCCAATCACGCTTACTATTTCCTGTTGAAGTTCGATTTCATGTTCTGGTATCGTTTGCGAAACGTCGTTCGACGGCCCTGCCGGTATTGTTTCAGGCTCCTTCTGTTCTAACGGTTTGGCGGATGCCAGAACCTGTGCTGCGTCGTCCACGCTCGCCTTATCGAGAGTATTTCCTAGTATGATGCTTGGCGTCGCGTGTCTCGATATAGATCGAGATGCCGCACGATCTCCCGATTTTGAACGTCTAGTGGACGAGTAGCTTGATGGGGATCGAGCTGGTGAGCGCCTGAACGATCGGGACGGTGAGCAATCTCGATACTGCGAATATTCCGACGAGTATCTGGTCGGTGAGCGTCCTCGAGACGCCGAGCGTCTCGGCGAAAGTCGAGACAACGAGCGTTTACCTGTAGAGCAACAGTACAATTACCAATTTTTTTTTTTTTTTTTTATAAACAAACGAGCTACAAGGGTCAAACCCAAGTCTGCTGTCTTTTTTCGTCAAACGAAAGTATGCATTCTGGTAAGGGCCAGAAATAACAAGCTCTGCGGGTCAAACCCGAGCCGTCATAATAGCATATTGTTTTTTCTTCGTCAAACGAAGACTTGCTTTCTGATCAAACCAGAATCGCAGTGCATAACGATAAAATCGTTAGCACAACCACTGTATTGATACGTGGTATGTGAACTTTCAAAAAGTTAAGCGTCTAAGTCTCGTTTGCCCCGCGGGCGTTAAAGTGAGATTAGTTCCTTTACTTACGCCGCTTTTCCTTCTCTCGATCTAGTTTCTCCTCCAATCGTCGAATTTTTCGTCGTAGCTCCCGGTTCTCCTTATCCTCTTCGAGGAAGAGGCGCGAAATACAATTAATTTCTAACAGTTATGTATGTGTTATAATACTTTTGGACTAAACAAATTTATTTAATACTAATCTTATGTTAATGTTGCACCAAAATCAATTAACATAGAGCTTATTGTTTCAATATGTTGTACTTTTTATCATTATATATAATATTTTGCATAAATATCAACATAAAAATAAAAAAAAGCAATTTCGTGAAAATTTTTAAAAGGTTCTATAAAAATATTATTTATTTAAAACAACTTTTGTAAAACTTTTTTTCTTTATATAATAAAATTTAATTTATACTTACAGAATATCATTGCGAGAAAGTATCGTCGGAAAAGAGAAAATGTGATCGAATTGATCTATATATTTCTTGGGTAGATTCTTAGTTTGAATGTTAAATACTTCAAAATCAATTTCTTTGCTGCTTTTATATATTTTTCTCGCAAATTGTATCATTTTCTCTGAACTATCGGTACCTTAAAGTAATACGCAATATTTGAGAATTAAAAAATAATTTTGTCTTAAAATTTATTGTTATACACACAATTTTATATAATTTATTCTTTATATTCTTACCTATTATTGTCGATTTACTCTCAAGCTTTGGCAATAAATAATTTTTGGTGATATTTCCAAAAGCACAATTCACTTCCATACATTTTGTTGGAACAGAGAATAGTTTTTTTTGTGATACTATTCTCATTAGCTCTTCAGCATATCTCAGCATATGTTCTTTTATGGCCAGCTCCGGATTGAATTCCATATCTTTTTATGAATGGAAATAACTAACACTCAAAAAAAAAGAACACACGAAACACACTACTACAATATTTTATTATGTTCTTTTTGGATTTTTGTTCACCGAACGAAGTTCACTTATTGTAAGAGAATATAATAATAGATATTACGAAAATTTCTGATAACACACGGTAACAATACACTTTGCACGATAGAATGCTATGATGTAGCTAGGATACGTTATGCGTTATAGTTATAGAAGTAAAGGCCCGAGAAATTTTGACCTTTTTATATACTCTTCCCTCCTTGTTCTTCTTCTTCCATTGGCTCTACAGTCCTTGAAGGGCCTCGGCCTGGCGTACTATTCGTCGCCACTCTTCCCGCAATCTCGCCAGATCCTCCTCATTCCTTGTCCGCGTTTGTCTTCGTAAGTCCGTCCGTGTTCCGAGGCTTTGTTTAGCTTTCTTAACATGTTGTCTTTTTACTGGGTGGGGTTGTTAGCCCCACGCCCAACCCTCCTCCTTTCTTAACCTGGCTTGGGACAGGCTATGGCAGAGTTACTCTACTTCCTTCCACTCAGGTACAAACAGTGAACAGCGGGGAAACTAGCGAACAGTGGGGAAACAACAAAGTGGGAGATAGCTATGGTGTATGTTCGACACATGCACTAACTTATAGAAAATATATGTGTGTGTGTGTGTGTGAAATCCCTAAAAAAAATATTATATTTGTAAAATTTTGTAAAAAGAATTATAAAAATATTTTTACAAATTTGAAAAAGCTTGTTAAAAATTAGCTTTTCAAGAACGGATATAAAATCAATTGAATTAATCAAGTATGTAAGTAAGTTAATTATGTACTATTAATTTATAATTGACTCGAAATGAAGGAAAAATTAAGATTTTATTATATGTAGTTTTGGTAAATACAATATATGTATATAGTTTAAACAAAAGTTTTATTTTCAGCAAATTTTCAGTAGCATAAAATGACCTTATTGAAGTAAAATACGAAATTTTGATAGGCTCCAGCTACGCAATTAAACGTATACATTTTTGCAAATGTCTTATTTCGACAATCTTTAATAATAATTTACGAATACGCACATAGCTTGATGTTAATTATTTTATATTATCTTCCAAAATCAAATTTCATATATGTAAAAATGAATTTTTAGTCGTATATAAATAGATATATTAAACGCGAAAATATTTTAATAAAGTACAGACGACGGCTAAAATTTTTTTAACATTATTCATGCCATTGGTGATATATGTATGTCAAAATCAGTAGTGTTAATTTTTTTTTTTTTTAACATATTTATATAACATATTGTACATGTCTATATAAGGTTGTGCGTGAGGCAGGTTGATACATCAAAGATTATACTGCGTAAAGTAGATACAACCATTTATTAATAAAGACACTTATCGCTAGATCCGAGGATTTGGTGATTTAGCTATAAGTCGAGGGCTGAGTACGTTTTATGTACAAAAAGAAGACATTTTTTTTCGAAAGTTGGCGTTTTAGTCCTTCCAAGTGGTTCCATCTGAGCGCCAAATGAGTTAGACAATAGACTGCCTCGGGCATTCCCAGCTGGACCGAGCGCAACAGATCGAGCCGAAAGGCCTCGAGTTTAACGCGTGAAAAGCTGAAACGGTTAAAACATGTGACAAGGGTCTGCCGTCACATATTATATATAAACAAATATTATAATTATTACACAAATATGTAATTAAAAAATTGAAATAGTCGATATAGGGAATCTAATGTTGTATTCAAACAAATCTCTATGGGGTTGTACAATAATTTCTACATATCATTTTTCTATTTACTTAGTTAATATTTGATTTTTGATGCCGACTAATTGCTGAATATCACAGGAATATAGCAGATCGCATAAGGAAATATTTAAAAATTTTGAAAAATTGATTTTACTTTTCTTAAATCTTCTGAAATGCTTATAATATCAAGAATGAATCGCGTTAAGTAAAATTTCGTAGACATAGGCAAAGAATCGTACAAATATGGACCATCTGCAGGACACAGGTCTAAGATTATTGCCGTCTATAACAGGTTTTCTTTCATTTTCAGCTTTTGTGTATTCATTGTATACATAAAGTGATAAATGAATGGAGAAAGTAAAGATTTTCAAAGAAAATTTTTACGAGCGTATATTTCTAACAGGCAAAAATATCAAAAAATGCAATAAGAGAAGTCACAAGCAGAAATTTTCAAGTAAGATGTGTGTTGAGCCAAGCGGCTTTTTAAGAAAAGCACTGTGCTCATAAATTACAAATAAATAATCAAAATAAAAATTGTTTTAATTAATAAAAAATTTGTTATATAAATTCGATAAATTGATAAATCTTTTTTTTTATGTTATATTTGCATACGTTAGAAATTTTGAATAAAATCGCATTTTTTTAAAATTAGTCTTTTTAATCGTTTGACATAATCTTTATAAAGTTATAGAATCGCTCGACTTTAATTATTTTTAATAAATAAGAATTTTATACATATTTGATTGTGTTGTTAAAATTAAATTTATGTAATGTTTTTTTAATTTTTTTCTGTTTTTCTCTTTTTACTTAAGAAATATTATTTTATTAAAAAATATATGAAAAAAGAATAGTAATCATTTACGTTTTACAATTTGATAATAATTTTGAGAATAAGAATGAAAAAACTGCACTACTTGAATAAGCAATTTTTTACTTATTTTTTTACGAAGAAATTTCTTTCATAATTCAATAATAACGAATTTGTAACAATGATGATAATTATAATGAGAGAGATCGAAATAACTTGTTAAAACATTCTAAATAATGTGTCTCGAAAATCCTAATGTATCTGTATTATATATTTTATATATTTATGATATGACTAATGTGTATCGAAAAATCTAATGTATCTCGATGCGAATTATCATGGTAAAAGTATTTCTGCTTTACTTTTTCTGTTTATACTCATGTACGATTTCTGACATCGAGTAATTACTATTGTCACGATGAGTCACACAAGAGCCGCACATTTAAGGTAGTTTTCTTGTGAATCGCAATTAATAAGAAAAATTTGAAAATTTAGCTATTTATTAATAAATATGATATCTACACGTTTGTACAATTTAAAAATACTTGACCGTTCCAAACGCGAGATAATCGCTCAAAAATTGCATTTTTTTCAGATATCACATACACAAAAAGTAAGAAAATCTCATGTTTTAGTTTTTAATAATTAATAGGAACAACAAGAAAATAATATAAGACAGATATATGGAAGAAATAAATTACACTTTAGGAATGTGTTACACTCTAGAAATATTAGTAAAAAAACTGAAATTATTAACCGTTTAGTTTTAGAAATGCAATAATAAAAAGATGTTTACTTTCACGGTTATTCGACGTGAAAGAGCGATTGAAAAGGATGCGCCGCAGCTCATTGTTTTGTGTGTGAAGGTCAGAAATACTTAAAGGTTTCACTTGTATAACCATAAATAATCAGATGTTTTAACGTTGACTTATAAAATTTTGAATTGTACTGTCGCAAGACGACTGCCTTAGGAATATATTTTAATGCTTTCTTTTTTTTTTTATTATAAATAAAGAAAGCAAACCAATATGTTTATCGGCAAAATATAGTTTATCTGCTAAATAGCTCTATTCTTGCTCGAACGAGTCGATATTTTCCATTCACGATGTTTCCAATGTATATCGAGAAAGCCTAACGTACGAAAAATCATGATAAAAATATGCTTGCATTTTTTTGTACCTACGTAGGTATGATTTTTGCCTTCGAGCGATTGCTGTCCGATGAATCATGCGTTGCATATTTGAAGATAATATTATGTAGGGACAAGGAAGGACAATAGAGAACAAGATATACTTTTTGGTTGATTGTAGGTAGAAGTTGTGTAGAAGAAAAGAAATGAAACAATGTCCTTGTGGTCTTGACGGAGAGAGCATTTTACTTCGTATATCTCAGTTTTTAAAAGAAAATTTAAAACTAGAACTGATGTTCAATATTTCCTCATGCCGATGCTGCACGAAGTATTGATGAAAAATTAGAACCATGTATTGCTCTATTTATTCCGGCCTAAAATCCTTTTTGATTTTTTTGTCTTATATATTACAGATTAATATAATACTTTGCAGTTAATAGTAATACACAAGACTCTTTAACAGACACATATTTTTTAGAAATTTTGTAACATTTATGATGCTCTATAAATAATTATATATATTTTTATAATTACATATATATAATTATAAATATATAATTAGATATATAATTATAAATATATAATCATAAATATGGGAATTTATAATAATTATATTTTATTGTTTAGATTATTCAGAAAATTTAAGAAAAATATCATATACTCTTTAAAAAATGGAATATAACTGTTCACGTTGAAATAACATAGAAAAATTGTGCACAGATTATGTTATTACTATTTGAGAAAATTAATAATCACAAGATATATATTTATCTTTTAATTTTTGTTAATAGGAAGATTATAAAAATTATGACTCTTAATTTTACGACTATATCTATGAATAAGAAATTAAGAAAATGTGCATTGATACCAAATGATTTCATAAAATGCATTGATGTTTATGAAGAGAGACTTAGACTTAAAGAAAAAAAAAGAATAAGCCTAAGCCTTGTAGAAAAAATATAAAGAAAATGCAACTTGAGAACATATACATTAGATTTAATATCTTTATTAAAATAATTTTAATACAAAATTTTATAATAACCCATAATTAAAATTGTTTATAAAGTTTCAATTAAGATTAAAAATATATTCTTATAAAATAAATTTTGAAAATCAATTCTTAAAAATTCTTAAGAGATCTCAACATTTTGAAGTTCTTGCAATCACTGAAAGATCTTCGTACAACAATTTATAAAAATGTTAATTACAACTGTGAATTACAACTCGTCCTTAAAATTTTTTAAATCTGCACTATGTAACTTCATCTGATGTGTTAGCTGATTCCAAAATGTCATTCTTTCCGAGAGAAGATAGTTTTCCATAATTATCTTAGACGAATTTCCTATGTATAGATACTCTGGTGAATAATTTGTTTTCACCGGCTTCCACTTTATGGGAATTGCCTTCGTGACCTTTGGCGTTGGATTTCTAAAGAATTTTATTGTAATATGTACCTTATATACTAATGCATCATTTTCAACGTATATAATCAAAAGAAAAAATTATTATAACTCCATTATTAACTCATTGTATAATTATTATAAGATAATCATGATAAAATAATGCAAAAAATAGACATTATTACGCTAACTATTATCGTGATTAAATATTAATTTTATTATATACACACACTGGTGTCACATTTTTATAAAATTTATATATATATATATATATATAAAATTCTGGGTAAATATGCATAATAACGGATCCAGCCTCAATCACCTTGACCTTGACATATGTTGTCAAGGTCATAGGCCTGAGTAACCTCCAACAAATTTTAGCCGTCGCTTGTTGTTTAATAAAAAGTTATTAACAAAAGAAGTTGCAAAGAAAATATAAAATATCAGAAACGTATGTGCACACACACACACACACACGGGGGAGGTGCAAGGGGGGCCTTTGGCCCCCCTCCCGCACCCTCCCGTCAGTAGGGAACGCATTGCGAAGAGTTCAATTACAATGGACACATGCTGTAAGTTGTAAAGCGAGGTCCACCCTGCCTACCGGCGGGAAGGGTGCGGGAGGGGGGCCGAAGGCCCCCCTTGGACCCCCCCCGTGTGTGTTTGTGTGTGTGTGTGTGCACATACGTTTCTGATATTTTATATTTTCTTTGCAACTTTTCTATATATAATGGAAAAGTATTTATTATAATCTATATATATAAGTTCCGTCCGTCTGTCTGTCTGACCGCGAACTACTTCCACATTTATGGACCGATTTTCTCGAAATTAGTACCAAAGTGTTGCAAATTTTTCGGGGATTGCTACTAATGTGGTTTTTTTTAGTTTCTACCCACCCACGCACACCCACCCACGCATTCACGCATTTATTGACCGATTTTCACGAAATTGGTACCAAAATTTCGCAAATTTTTCGTAGATGACGACGATGTGTTTTTTTAGTTTTATACCCCCACCCACGGACCCACCCACGCACCCACCCACGTATATTCACATATTCATTGATAGATTTTCACGAAATTGGTACCACAATTTTGCAAATTTTTCGAGGATCGTTAATTTGTGGTTTTTTAAAGGTTTTTTTAAGTTTACACCCACCCACGCACACCCACCCACGCATTCACGCATTTATTGACCGATTTTCACGGAATTGGTACCAAAATTTCGCAAATTTTTCGGGGATGGCTACTATGTTGTTTTTTTTAACTTTTGCCCACTCACGCACCCACCCACGTATTCACATATTCATTGACAGATTTTTATATAATCTATATATAAAGTACCTTTGTGGTTTTTTTTAAGTTTTATATCCCTACTCATCCACCCACGCAGCAATTCATCAATTCATATATTTCTTGACCGATTTTCTCGAAATTGGTGTATTCACATGTTCATTGACAGATTTTTATATAATCTATATATATACATATAAGTACCTTTGTGGTTTTTTTTAAGTTTTATATCCCCATTCACCCACGCAGCAATCCATCAATTCATATATTTGTTGACCGATTTTATCAAAATTGATATTAAATTTTTTTTAAATTTTTGGGGCTGACTACTGTTTTTTTTAAATTTTTATACTACGATCAACCCACTCACGCATCTACCCACGCATTCAAAAATATATTTACTGATTTTATAGAAATTGTTAAGAAAATTTTCCAAATTTTTCGAGGATGGCTATTATGTGGTTTTTTTAAGTTTTGCTCACCAACCCACCCACCCATGCACCCATCCATCAACTCATATATTTGTTGACCGATTTTATAGAAATTGGTACCAAAATTTTTAAATTTTTTCGGGAATGGCGACAATGATGGTTTTCTAAAGTTTATAACCCCAAATCACGCACCCACCCACGCGCGCGCGCATTTATGGACTGATTTTCACCAAATTGGTATCAAAATGTTTAAAATTATTATGTTTGCGATGATCGATGAAAAATTTGGATTTTTATAAAATTTTAATTTTAAAAAAATATGTATATTTTTTTGAAGATTTCTACACCATTTTATTTAGAATGTTCCAAAACATTGAAATATAAAATTTTGTTAAATTCATGAAATATGTATATTTTTTTGAAGATTTATACAACATTGTGTTTAGAATGTTCCAAAACATTGAGATATAAAATATTATTAAATACATGTATGTATTCATCCACATTTATCCATTTTATATCTACACACACACACAAACATAGATATATAGATATAGATACACATAGCGTTAAAAAATTAAATCTTATGTAATAATCTATATATAGTTTATATTTTTTGACGTGAGTAATTTAATGACTATTTGCTGGTTTCACATGTTAAATGTCATTTATTTAATGAAATAAATAGACTGATTAAAAAATAAAATAAGTATTATCATGGATAATTTATTAAATAAATCAAATAAATGTGAGAATATAATGAATGAAAATAATAGCATTAGCCAAGGCGACGAATATGAAAATGGTAAATATTAAAAAATAATTAATTAGTTAATTTATAAAAAATAATTTTATTTAATGTAATTGTACACACATACTTTATTGTTTAAAAAATTGCAGTACTTCAAGATGAGCTTGATTATTTATTAATAAATAAATCCAATGAAAGTGAAAATGCAATAATAAATGAAAATAATGGAGATGAAATGAAAAGTATTACAATCGAAGAAACAACTGGATAAAGCGAAATGGATAAAGAAATTATGGAATTTAAAAATGGTAAATAGTAAAAAATAATAAATTTTTGACAAAAAAATTATTTATTTAAATTTTAATAAATTTTTAATAATTATTTTATCATTACTAATCTAACTAATTTAGATCTGTGTGAATAATTTACTAAATTTATTAATTTAAATTTTAATAAATTTATAATAATTATAACATTTACTAATCTAACTATTTTACATCTGTGTGAATAATTTACTAGCTATTGTATATCGCTAATCTAGCTATTGTATATCTATATGAATATTTTTTAAACATTGTTTTTAAATTAATATCTACATATAAAATTAATAAAAATACAATAAAATATAAAATAAATAATTTAAAAACAATTATAAATTTATATTCTTATTTCTATTAATTTTAATATCATTATTTTAATCTTTTAATCTATTATTAGTAATATCTATAGATAATTTCTATTATTTTTAATATCACTATATAATTTTTAAAATTATTATTAATAATCATATAAACTAATTTAATTTATAATTCAAAAATTTCAGTATTAGAAGATGGACTAGATCATTTATTAATTAATGCAATAATTGAATTTGAAAAACAAATGGAGTATAAGAAGAAAGAATGTAAAAAGGAGAATAAAAAAGAAAATAATAAGCGTAAAGATGACAACGATGATAATAAGAATAAGAAACATAAAAAATTAATGTGATGAAAAAAAAATTTTTTAGAAGATTATTTATCTATATATATATGTATATCTCTATATGTGTATTTACTCTCTATATGTGTATTTAATTTATATGTATAAATATATTTATCAAAAAGATATTAACAATTTTAAATTTGAAAAAAATATTTTATAAATAAATTATAAACGCACGAGTACTCTGCGTTGATACCACTGCTT